>NC_069135.1:49905304-50205304 GCF_026914265.1 Mya arenaria
CGCGTTATGACTATTTTCTAACACATACGATGTGAAGTTACTATAAAGCTCACGTTTTACACGTAAACTACATACACTTTTATCATTCATTCCCAAAATAAGTAACATTGAATGTGTACTGAAGGGAGATAAATTACCCAATTGAATCTATGTAATGACATTTTTCAGTCCAAGTTAAGTTGTATGAGTAGTTCCCATTAATGTATGTAGGTAGAAACGGCATTCGACAATCGGTCAAAATCACTAAAACATTCAAATTGCATCTTTAAAAAGTTTATTTGTGATCGCAACAAGCATTGTGAACATTTACAAGAAAGTTATTTTTTCTATTTTTTATGTCAGGCCAAAAGACTCGTGAATAAATCTCTTTAAAGCCAAAATAGAATTCCATCATGATTTTGTAAAGAATACCATCGCTGTTATTAATTATTCAACACTATTAACATTAAGATAATGTAATGATGTACTGTTGCACAAATTCCCTTCTGGTAGTGAAAGATCTAGACAAATATGGAAACACTGTATTCAATATACGTTCTTGCGTATTCCTAGAAGCTTTGCAGTAAGCACATTATATAACAATACCTGAAAAAATATTCGCAAAATTGAGAAAATTAAATCTCATACGTCGTAATGGAGTAGCAAATATGATTAATGGATGTTTAATTATTCATTTCTAGCTTAGTGAATGACATAAGGTTAAGTTAAGTACAAAGGCTATGTCTAAAATAGAAATGGCAATTATTTTTATTCGTTAAGTTCAGTATACACGCGAAATTACTCTGATTTCTCGTATTTCACGACCCCTGACAGCATAATTGTTTGTATGGGAAGAAGGTTCCAGTTCTGTACTATACATTAACCAACACTTTTAAACATTTACATTACCTATAACGAAAATTAAAATTGCTTGAACATTACAACTGTGTTTTTAATAAAGATACCCATTCCGACGAAGGAGTACCAACGATGCGGTTAAAATGTAAGTTAAAAGTAGACAAAGTAGATCCAGCATGTTCAGCAAGTTCCGGATATCACAATACATTGAACTTCTTGAACAATAAAGATTTAAAGTGGCCGATGGAGTGATATGGTAAAATCATGCTTTGATTCACTATCAGCTGTTTAAATAAGAAAAAAACCCACCAACATTCATGCTACACTGAGAAGTAACTTCCAAATTAATGTTATCTGCCCTTTATCATGGGTAACAATGCACATTCCAAGCAAACTTCATTAGAATGAACCCTATGTGTCTCTTTTTCAAGAACGTTTACCGTCGCTTGTATGTTGTGTCGGTTCCGTTCAAATAATTTTTGGTCACGTTATAAACGAATGATGCTTGATTCGGGGTATTAACACGCTATCTGTGATTTTTACAGTGTGTGTGTGTGTGTGTGTGTGTGCTTAGGTTGTAAGCTGATTGGTACTTAACGTGCCTTACTTGAAAAATAAATGCCTAATGTATTAGGTAGTACTGGATGCAGTCCCGATCTTTATATAATAACTTTCGTTTTAGCCTATGCAATCGCTTAGAATTGTATTATTTATCAGACATAATGTAACAAATTGGTTTTCCGCCTGTGTGTCTTTTAGGCATTGAACCATGTGTCTCTCATTGAATGTATATTATACCTTGAACCATGGGACTTTCATCGTGTGTCTGTAAGCCTTGGATCATGTCTCTCATTGTGTGTTATAAGCCTTGAAACATGTGTTGCTCATTGAATTTCGGTAAGCATTTAATTGTGTGCCTCTAAATAATGGCTACCGTGTAGCTCAGGCGGTAAGTCATTCGCCCCGTGAGCGAGTGATCAAGGATTCGAGCCCCTGTGTGGCTGCATACCCTGTGACATATGACCCCCATTACTGTCCATGTACTCAACACACTACCCGTTTCGTCGATATCATGTTCAATTTGTTATCAAACACTATAGTTTGTGAATGCCTCATCAAGTAATTGTTTACCCTAGTAACCACACACACACACACACACACACACACACACACACACACACACACACACACACACACACATATATATATATATATATATATATATATATATATATATATATATATATATATATATATATATATATATATATATATATATATATATATATATATGTATATATATATTCGTTTCTGTGACTGCAACCTTGCCATTCACTGTTTGTTTACTCAACTTTATACAATTATTAGTTTGTTAAATGGCACATGACATTATTTTATCTCGAATACTCAAATAGTTTAATTAATTAGTACAATGGGAATTCAAATGAAATATCAATAAATTAAACTTAATGTCAGAAAGCGTTCTAAACAATCAGCGTCGATATCATCGTTATGATCTGGCATTTAAGGTCTGGTTCTGTATAAAGCATCCATTAATATCATAAAATAAGTCGGATTCCCATTATATTAGAAAATATTCTACTGACAATAGCAGTTTATTATCAATGTTTAGGCATTTAAGTCATCAGAACTTATATAAAGCGTGTGCAGCGAAAAGGTTCATTAAGTTTGTGTTTCTGTAAACCTAGCATGGCTTAATAAGAACTTGTTGAGATTTTTTACCCTCAACCCACATGCATTTAACTATTGATTAAAAATAATACGTGTTTTTTTTTTTTTTTTTTTATATTCTTTTTTTCACTGAGAGCGGATGCCTGATGATTGAGCGGATAAAGACGTACAAGCGGAGTAGCTTAGGGAGCTAAACATTAATCGTGCTGTTGGTTATCTCCATAGATGGTGCGTCCGTCGAGGAGATCGCGTATGACGTGACCGTAAAGCAGTTGGCGTAAGGTGAGAATCGACAGCTGTCTGTACATCGGAAGATTCAACAGCTGATGGAAATGTGTTGATAAGCAACTTCGAAATAAAAACAACAACAACAAAAACATAGGCAACTTCTCCCATTTGCACACCCCGTTGGCGACCGACATCCCTTAAAACCTCCTGAGGGGAAAACTGTTATCTTGATGTAACGACAAAATGGTGGCGGGGAAGATTTGATGTCTCCATCGTTGGTAATAGAACGCCATCTAATAGTCTCCAATGAACGATTGAGCACAATATACGTGTATTTTTCATGCCTGATTGACGTAGAATTATGACAGAAGAAAGCTTACGAATACAGAGAATTATAAGCTTATTTTTTCCCTCGGCGGATCTAAACATTTTCCGGAAATCTGTGATATGACGTGAATTAAACAGCTGAAATAACGTGACTTTAATAATGTAAATTGCAGTTTGGGATATTATATTTCCATTCTATTTACATTTGCTTCTGTTAAATGAAATTATTTTGCATCATCTCTTTGTCAGTCAATGAAGTATCACTTATATTTATAGAGATAACAGCATCGTTCGATATTTTTACATAAGACAACATTTCAGAAACGAGACATTGCATAAGTTTTAAGCTTTCTTTTCAATTCTATCGAAACATTTCAATCCAAATTATTCAGTCTTCGTGTACTTTAGCTTGTGGTTTAATAAATTGTTTTTTGACTCTACCATACTGTCTCTGAAATAATGCGCAACCCTTAAGTTTGTTCAGGCCTCTATGGTGGTCATTGTTGTGCTTTTTTCGTGACGGAATTAAGAGGTTAAGAAATAAAAATATAAAATAAAATAAAGTAAAACCTACCTATCTATATTCCCATTTCCTAAGAATTTGGTTATGGTATTGACAAACAAAGATTTTTTAACTTTGGCCTAATAGCGCGTTTAGAGTCGGTCAGTTTTCATAAATAGTATCATAAAGAGTATTTTTCTTAAATGAAAGACAATTCCTGTCTTGAGCATTTCACTGCTCCTTTGATATAATAACTGAATAATATCTGAAATACTTTAGCGTCGTTTATGATATTAAATTTACATACTTTTATTCTCAAATCACTTATACTTCTCTTTTAATTTGACTACGAAAATTTAAAGAAATCGACCTAGGTTAAGAAAACTTTTAAGATGTTTTATGAATTCCGGCCATGAACTTCGTCATTTCATAACTTCGTTCATTTCATAAATCAAGTCACTCTCCTTATATAAGTATCTCACTGGTCATATGATACCATAACTTAGAAATATTAAATACTTTATTTGCATTGCATTTATGAAATAAGGTACTTTTATGAAAAAAATGTTTATCTTGTATTTTTATTTTGACTTTGCAAATTATAGTAAATCGACAAAAGTTAGGAAACGACTGAAGCTATGTTATGAATACCGTTCCTGAACACTTATTGGATAAAGTTCCTTCAAAAGAAAACGCGCAATAAGCTGAATAGAAACTCCACCACAATCTCGTAAATAATGCATCTCTTTTCCTTATCGGCCCTCCAAATTTCCCTTCCCTAATATAATATAATTTCTGCACGATTTCCCTCCGGGACAAATCCAGTTATGGAATTATAATATCTTATTCTAGTACTTGCATGTCCGAAGAATACTGTTGACAAAGACACTAGCAGAAATAGTAATCGCCCAATTGAAAACGTATTCTCTGAAGTCTTGTCACAAATAGGCGCCCTAAAAGACTTATTCCCCGAATGGCACTCTATTTTATCGGTCAGTAGAAGCTCTGACATATCTCGGCGGAAGAAGCGTTTTTTTTGGATATTGTTAAAATAGACCTGACGCGCCGCAACCGCCCACATACGTTAGCAAGAAGTTAATGGTACGTCAAGAGGCGCCTCTTCCACCCAGGACATTTTTAGTCAACGATATTCAACTCTTCCGCAGAACAAGATTGTGGTCGCGGCTTCTAGTGTAGATAACGCAGCGCCCGCGCCGACCTATCTTATGACTACGACAAGAAAGCCGAGTCAGATAACGTCTCTGTACCGCAAATACAAAGAACGCTGTCGTCTACGAGGGGCCCTGGTCGTGGCAAGCAGTCACTGCGTCCAACAACCGCACGTCATGAGCCGCCAGTCACTCAGATGTGGAAGATTTCGTTTAACTACAATACATAAAAAGTACTGTACGGAAAAAAACAACTTCACGTATCTTTGGAAATTAACTCTGCTTTGGATTAAATATCCGAGATTTCCTGATATCTTTCTCAAAATAAACTCTGTTAAAAAGTTTTTTCTCCAAGATTTCTTCAAGGGTGTCTTAGATTAAAAGTTATTTCTCCAAGGCTTCTTTTGAGGTTAAAATATCCAGCTTTAAAAGGTACATAAACAATGGTTTCAGGGATTAAAACCAAAAAAACTATTTCCTAATACTTTGAATTAAATAATAGCCAAAACTTTGACATCAAAGGGCAGCAAAACTTCATGAAATAATACAAAACCTCCGTCTTGTATCAGTTATAATTGTTATTCTTTGATTACTGATACTAATGGCCGATATAAAATTGGAAAATGCAAGTTATTTTACTTTGATTCCCTACATATTATTTAACTGCTAAGGCTGTTCGTTTCGGGCATTATTTATTATGGCTACGCACAAAACTGAACAGAGTAGAGACATCATGTCGAAAATGTAAAATGGAGTGTTGTATTGTATGATAATTCTACCAAACACTAAGATGGCTAACGTGTTCATGTAAAAGCTACCAAAGTAATGTGGAGATGTTATAAACACAATTGTGTATCGACATATATTTTTTGTGTTCAAGCGGCTTTTATTCGTCTTACAGTTAAAGAAATATATACACGGGCAACTTTAATTTCAGGATATCGAGAGTTCGATCAATTTCTTGTCCGAAAACTTGCATTTTGGCCGTTTCTTTTTCTTTGCTTCCTCCTATAATGAAATATAAAGTAAACTTGGGACAAATTTCGGTGGGTATTCGAGAAGGGTGTCCCCCGCCCCTGGAACCGCTTGTATTCTTTAATTTTGCACGAATCAAATCATAAACTACTGTTCTCGGTATACCAAAACTCGCAAGACGTATTAAGTTATTGAAAAGACACCAGTCCGCTTTTAAATGTGGTTTGACTACATTGATTTAAATAGATAAGAACAAGAAAAGCAGGGTATTTCTATTTACACGTCGATCCGCCGTGATCTCAATTTTGATTACCGTTAAACTAGGAAAATATTTATAACTGTGATGAAAAGACTCAGATAAAATTAAAAGTCTTGATTCATATCTACAACGCTCTACATCTTTCATAGAAGAATATTCATAGGAAGTTTTGCGTTGGGTGATTGTTATCCTTACATCTTTGAACTACTACTGAGTCTTCAATCTTAATCTGGCTTAGTTCCAACGTGTTTCTTTGGTGAGTAAAATTATCATATGCCAGTTTCATCAGAATTCTTCAAGATTTGTTAAATATATGGAGGCCACACGAGTAAAGGCTCGGTTACCTTGACCTTGTACATTGACCTTAGGGTTAGGGTTATGTTATGATTAATTGTGATTCAAACAAGGGTTCTGCATGTTTCCTTGATGAGAAAAGCATTCAAAACAAGTTTTATTTATATATCATTCCAGATCAATTAATTGTGTTGAATTGTATTGAGGCAAGCAGTAAATGATTAATCACATTTATCCATTTTTCTTCCTATATAAATATGGCTTGAAGGGATATTTTTATTTAACTTGTCATTATTAATTATGTTTTGTAGGATCATAGAGCCTGTAATTAAAACGTAATACCTCAAGCTAATAAAATAATCAGCATATACCTCTTAATGTCTGTAACAACAATGTTTTTTCCACGCAGAAGCTAAAATGCCTTAAATCCTGTTTAATTAATCAGGGCATTTATCTTGATTAAAAAAACAACAACGCCCGCAAACAAGAACAATTCGTTCTTATTCAAACAATTAGTGCCGAAAGCTTTGTATAAACAATATGTTTAACGCAGTAGTATTCATACAGATGATTAAAACCAAAGCATTCGGCGTCTATCTATATAATGCCCTGCATTGCACTCCTCGGTGCTGCGTAGTAGTCTGTGTTAGTGTTTTAGCATGTTCCGCGCTTCTGTAAAACAGCCTACATTGTTTTAATTGCTAAAGCAGTAAAAGCAAAAACCGTGGCAACAACTCTCCTATACATACCGCTTTTGTGACCGACATCCCTTAAAACAATTTGGGAGATATGCTGTTATCTTGATGTATAAACCGACAAAATGGTGTCGGGTTAGATTGGATGTCTCCAGCATGGATAACAATGCCATCTAATAGTCTCTAATGAAAGATAGTGTCAAAATGCGTGTGGTTTCCAATACTTCATTAACATTAATTATGATATACGAATGCTAACGAATACAAAGAGTCATATGCTTATCTTTTTTGCTTTTTTCCTCTGAGACAATCGGTATTTTCAAAACGACTGTAATACCACCTGAACTGAAAAGCTAAAAAAACGTAAATGTTATTCTGTAAATGAGAGTTTTGGATAGTATATTACTATTCTGAGCAGATTTACTCCCTTAAAAATAACTGTTTTTGTCTCATCTGTTGGTCAGACAATTAAGTAACACTTTAATCTACATGCAATGTTATTATCTTTCAATCGTTTTACACATACGACCACCATTTTTAAGTGTTCGTTTAACCTTACTTGACTGTCTACCACAAACACCCGCAAGTTTTTTTTAAGCTTCTCATGTGGTCATTTTTTATTTTTTTTCGTTTTCATAACGGAGTAAAAGTAAAAGAAATAAATCTGTATTTCAAACCTACCTATAATAAAGTAATTTATCTATTTCTGAAAAACTTAAGCCTCATTGATTGTATGAATTTACATACTTTTCCATTGACATTTTTGATATTATATACTTATATGTTTAAAATGTTTATATTTTGTTTTTTTGATTTAGCGAAGAAATTTATAGGATATCGACTTAAGGTAGAAAATGACATAAGCTATTTATGAATACTAGTCCAGAACACCTAGCTTCCCTTATATAATTTCCGCACGATTTCCCTTCGGGTCTGTAAGTGATAATTGTAGTACTTGAATGTCTGAAGATAACGGTTTACAAAGACACTTTTCTGGCAGAAAACCTTACTTTGACATTCCTCGTAGATTGGAATATCGTTCTAATGACCCTGACGCGCTTCAACCGTCCACCAACGTTAGCAAGAAGTTAGTTTTGCGCTAATAGTCGCCTCATCCATCCAGGACAATCTTGGTTAACAAGATTCAACTTTTCCGCAGAACAGGATTGTGAACAACAACAATTAAAGTGATTTTGCACTGACTTTTAAAATCATTTAAACCCCCGAACAATGAATATAAATAATTTTGTCTCAATATATCGTAAAAAGGCGAACTAAGCTACCGCAGCGCAAAAGGGAGCATTCGTTGATTGCATTGCATGTACTATTGTATGCAAATGTAATTAGCATTGAACAGTCCCCCTAATGAAGTCAGAGTCTAACAACAAAGCTTTAACCTATCAATCGAAACCACATTTAAGAAATGCAACTGCCAAATCCAGTGATTTAGCGTTTTGATTAGGGTATTAAGGCTGAACTAACTTAGAGGCAGGCTAAAAAATTTACTCTTCGAAATCGCTTTTTCGGACGGAAAAAATGGTCTCCTGGTTACAAGGCCTTATGGATGTTTTATATGATTGACGAGTTTAATTAACAAACATTAGTTAATTCCGGGAGTTGTTAAGACAAGCATCTCAATTATCTGACTCTGAAAAGTTCGTCTATACCGAAACAACTGATTTCATTTTAGTCACTATTAAAGGTATCCTTAATATGTCTGGAGATTTTATTTTGAACATTGTTTATGTATGATATCGTACTAGCAAAGTTGCATGAAAATCGTTACTTGAACAATACCCTTATTAATATAAGTAGTTGACGACAATTCGTATCTTAATTGTCTTTTAGTTTCTTGTCTACCATTATCACTGAATTTATCAAGCATTGAACTTCATTGCAGGGAAAATATGATACGATTCTAGGGCAAGAGGTTTTACTTGTGCATTGGTGCAGTCAGGCATGCGAAAATCAGTCTGATTTTCTTCAACAGTTTGTTAAAATTTCCGACCGTTAAAATACCTCTATTTTTACACGAATCGATCATTAACGTGTTATAAACCTTGCGAAAGTTTGAAAATACCGCTGTTTATCAAGCGAAATTAAATAATGACGTCGCGAACTTAAAACCTCGCAGAAATAAACCTTAACACTCGCTAAAAAGAACCGCGATACATCGTAGCAATCCTCTGTGCATTGAATCTCATCTGGACGCTTGTATTTCAAACAATAAATTCCCACCCATATTGTATACTATTGAAAACTGTATCCTTTTCAGACAAAGTGTTTATCGTCGTCTCATAGACTGGCGCAGTAAGAGGGTTTTACAGAAATGATGCCATGATCTCCCTTTTCTTGATGTATTATGACAAACGAGAAGAATCACAACACATGCTGCTCTCAAGTAAGATATATTTAATAAAAACGTCATTTAAGAGTCTCCAATGGGTCATAGTGTCAAACGATATATTTTATATGAGCATTTATATATGTCTTGAGGAAAATCCATTGTGAACTTTTGGTTGAATTATTAGTAATAAAATGAGGATAGTTACCGCAGCAACGCAACGCTTCTGGTTCTGGCGATTTCATGGACTGATGTGCCCTTTACTCAAAATAAGGTATTTGGAGAGCAATTTCCGAGGACTTTATTGTGTACCCTTAGGTCTTTTCAAGAAAGGATTTATTCATAACAATATCATATTTTGCAAATAAATGCCATCAACCACTGTCTAATTATCTCTCTAGAAGTTAATATATCACAACCGCTATGAGGTTAATCGTTTAGGTTGACGAGAATGACACCGAAATAATTATTCGAACATGTAACATCTAGAAATAACACAAAGTAACACAAAGTACAAACTCCGTCAAATGTATAAACAACACTTAAAGACCTATTTAGGTGATTTAATCTTAGAACATCTTCCCTCAAGTTCTGAAAGTGAAATGTAAAAAAAGAAATATTCTAATACAGTTCTCTTGTTCCATTAACGCCAAAGCAAAATAATTAATTCAAGGATTAAAAAAAAGTTATAACTGATATGTTTACATATGTATAAAAATATACAAGGTCAATATTATTGAAAGTTCGTTAGCGTAACAAGCTTCATAAGCCTATTCGACTAACTTTAAGCCAAATTTCTTACCTAGCCCTGATTTAAACAAGATAAAAATAATGAAAAAGGTAATTGTGACTACCGTGAAGATAACTCCTTTTAAAAGTAAAAAAAAAACGCTTAGGAAGTCAATATTACACAAACAATACCCAAACAAATAGTGAGATTAGCTAAATCGTGTTATAAGGAACTTAAGATGTTTCGAAAAGTTGGGGCCAGGAAAAGTGACCTACGAATAAGTAAATCCATTATATGCACTGCAAAATGGTTATTGTTTTGATTTCGTTATATTTTACTTGTATGCCAAAACATTTGATACATCGCGCTATGACATGTTGAAAAAATATATCATAGAATTGTTTTTCTTGTATGTCTTGCAAAACCGAAAAGCGTTTTCGGCTGAAATAAATGAATATTGTCAATAAAATACCAATTTAGCTCCGTTGATAACTATTTCTGATGTGCTCTGTTTTAGTTAAGACAGCCGCGTTATTTATCTTCCATTTTCATTTTAAAGTTGTCTAAAGTCATCATTCATTTTTGGTTTTAAATCTTTGAATACGAATAAATCTGATGATTGTTGTAGTTGGGATAGTCCATATGTCTGGCTTTAAAAACCCCAAACGAAATGCTTGAGATCTTATTACATTAGTTTAATTGGTATGTGATTCGTTTACCTAAAATTACACTATGATTGTGTTCTGTCAATACATGAACTCCAATATCGAAACAGTAACAAGTAGAATTGGCACAACCGTTCTATAACAACCGTGGGAAAATTGCAATTCAAATGTAAAGGTTTACACCGACTTTATACATATCAACCAGAAGAAAGCGACTTTTGACCCAAATTGTATATCATACTCAAGTTACGTCAAATCTGATCTCAACGCTTGTTTGTTTAGACGTTCACCATTATACCATTTTAGACCCTTTTTTTCTTGCCTTTTGATATAATGGCATCGATAAAGGGATTAGAAGAAAGAAAGACGATTGTGGAAAATATTAATTACTGGTAACAAGTGTATAGCCGTGTATTCAATAGCTGGAAAAGCAACAATGTTAAATTGATTGTGAATGCTAAAAGATTTAATGTGATCTACTTTTGTCTCATAATGTTGAAATACAGTGTTTGTCTGCACCTTTCTTTCAAATTAAACTCGGTATCGTTCATAAGAACCATTGTTTTCGACATGTATTAACTCTTTTTGGTAAATTAAAACAATTGTATTAAATATGGTAAATCTTATTTGGGAGGAATAGTACATCTTTAAGATTTGTCCTTTTTTAAATATCATCAAAACACTGCACTTCTTACCGGCAAATGTTACGTCACTATTTTAGCAGTATGCGGAAAATTCAACGGAAAATGTGGTGTACTCACTTTTCGTTTCAAACGATCATTTTTATAGGTTTGTACTCTAATGATTTATATTTGTATTAGATTGGTCCTTATAATAAATATCAAAAATAAACACTGCCCTTCCTACCGGCAAACATACGGCACTTTTTCATGTTTTATTTTAAATAATAATTATGATGTCTCTTTTCCATGAAAGCTGTGTAAATTGCCCTAAACCGTAAGTGAAGCCAAATTAACTCCTATATCTAATTAGGACTTATTTCGTTCTGAAGGTAATAGCCTCTGTACAGTTTCCCTTGGGTTCCGTAAGTTAAAAAGCCCAGCCAAAATAAATCATAAATTAATCAAGCTATTTCGGTTTTCCGAGAGAATATCCGTATTTAAAAAGAAAAGAAAAGCAGAAAGAATAATAATAGTCGACACTTAATAGGCGAAAACATTTAATAATATTTAATTATTTATCTCTTGTTAAGGAAAGAATAAAAATAAAACGGAACCCATATCTATCTGAAAATGGAAACTGTAATCGAATTTTTTTCACCCTGGCCAGAATGCAGAACGTCAGAGACAAACATGACATTGATTCGGTTGTTCAGAACTTTGAAAACGTTAACAACGTGATTAACGAGTCGTCATTCACTTTTAGAAATGAAATAGTCCATGATATGCTCAAATTTAATCAAAAGAAAAAAAAACCGATTACAACATACATAGTTGTCTCAAATCTTGTTGGATCACACCTGAATACATTACACTTCCAGATCTGGAACTATGTTAAAAATAACAATGATGACGTTAAAAACGTTGTTAAATGTTAAAAAACTCTGGTTAAACGATCCATTGTGTTTAAAAAAGTAATTTTCTGAAAACTAACTGTTTAAAATGGCTTTTTTGTAGAAACAAATTGTCTCTTGGTTTCAAACAGGCCTGATAATTTTTATAATTTGATTGATGAGTACACTTTGCTGAGTTTGCAAACAAAAGTAATTTCCGGGAGTTGTCAAGACACGCCACTCAATTACCCCACTCTTAAAAGTTTGCTCATATTGATAAATGCCTGATTCCTTCAATGTGTTTTCTTTCTGATGTCCATGGTTCGGTACACATTTAAAGCAGTTACAAACTGATTGCATTCTTGTCACTATTTCAAAGATGAATGGAAGTAACAAATGTTAATTGTCACTCTTCATGAACGAAATTATTGATGATTGTTGTTAGTATCCTTCATTTGTCTTGAGAATCTATTTCAAAATTCTTGCATTACAGAATATATACAGAATAGTAGGTTAGTGCCGTGGATGGAGGAAGTTTGTCTGACAAGGCGGAGGAACTTATCGGATGTGCCTGAGGCGAACCCGATAAATTCCGCAGCCGAGCCAGATAAACTTCCCCCATCCATGGCACTTACCTAATATTCTATTCATCCTGTTACTTGGTTTATTTCAACACTATAAATAACCTTTAAATTATAAAAAAAAATTTAATAAGGGGGACAACTGTTTCTTTCTCTATTGACATCAACACACTCGGTATCAATGTTTAAATCCCCCCCCAAATAGCTCTTAAAACTGTTTAACTTTTTCAATACGCTAATAGTCAAAGTTATTGCATTTAATACGTTCATATCAATTCAAAACATTAAAAAACTTTAAACAGTGCATAAACATGGATCAGTCATCAAACAATATCTGATGATGTAACAATTATTCCGCAAGTCACTGAGTTCAGTACACAGGTCATGATTCAAGATCACGGGTGTTAACAAATACTCGGCACATGTTAAGTGGATTGAATTCATGTTGATAGTGTTGGATGTTCAGAACTGCACCGGCAAAGTGATAATTCATTTCTGTTGTAAGTGAGATTCTGTCCTTCACCACAGAAATGGAATTAACTATAGTTGAATGCAGCACAATTTCCGTTATTTGCGGATGGGGTAAGATTTTGATATCATATGTTGATTTTCTGGTCGATTGTTTTGCCAGTGCCATTATATTATGCAGAGTGATGGGACATTATGGGCGAGTGATTATTGAGGACGGTTGTTGGCAAACTATTGACAAGTTACTGAAACATTATTTGTGCTTTTCCTTTGACAATTCAGCATAGAAAAGAAGTCCGTTTTCGCGGTCACATGACCAACTGACTGTAGATAAACATCACGTGGTCTACTATCCTAATAAACTAAAATTTACATGGCACCTTGTTATTGGACCGATTTGTATGCAATTGACAGGATAAACTATCATACTAGCATAGTTGCATGTGAATCGTTTATCAAACATCACTTATATTGATATAAATAGTTGACAACCAGTTGTATCACAATGTGTATCAGTTTCTGTTCTACGGTTATCACCTTATTCATCAGAGCATTTCATTTATTCTAAGTACTAGATTTTACTTGTGAATTTTGCAGTTAGGCATGCAAAAATCGGTCTCATTTTTGTATTGTTTGTTAAAATTTGCGATTCAAATACCTCGATATTTTCACGAATCGATCTTTCACGAATAATAATATCAAAATATTGAATATACCTCTATTCGTTAAGTCAAATTAGATAATGACGACGCGATTTTAAAACATGGCAGAAATGGCTGAATTTGAAAACACGTTAAAAATGACAGCGCCAAATAATAGCAATTTACAGTGCATTTAATCTCTTCTAGACGCTTGTTTTTAGACAATGGTTTCCCACCATTATTGTATACTATTGACGAATACTGAAAGAAAGCCATGATATATCTCCTTTTTCTTGATGTATTTCGACAGACTAGACTAGAAATGACTCTTTTTCGCTGTCATGCAAGTCGAATTTAATAAAACGTCAATTAAAAGTCTCCAATGGGCCATTATATCAAACGATATATTTTATATGGAAGCACAATTGTATGACTTGGGGAAAATTCATTGTGCACTGCTGGTGGATATATCCTAAAACTTTCTTTTAAGTGAAGCTATATTAATAATATACTATTTTGGAGATATATTCCATATATCTCCCTGGTCGTAATGCATTACAAAAGTGAAAGAAGTTAAGAGATCGTAATAATATCAGGGAAGATCTGTTGGCTAAAGCGAATTCAATAAAACGTGATAAAAGAGTATCAAAGGGACAATAATGTCAAACAATATATTGTGTATAATATATTACCTATATTCCTCGATGAAAGCTCACTGTGCGTTGTTGCCAGCCTAAACTCTGCTGATTAAGGCTAGCAGTCGCTGTTGTGTTATGTATCCTGGTTGGATCGCAGTGATCGCAGCGCATACACTGCAAGAGGGTTTTCAAATCGCAAAAGTCCGCCCCGAACACATACAGCTAGCCTTCTTAGGGGCACAACTTGATAGATGCACAGAAAAACGTCATTTATATGCACTTTTTTGTTTAACACATTCGATTTTAATGATCAAAGAATACATTTGAATTTTTGACATATAACAATAATTGCTTTTTATTTTGTTCCTCAATTAACTAATACTCAACCAAATTATATACGTATTTATCTGTTTTGTAAAAGAATAATACGTTACTTTCATGCGTCTTTTAAGTGTAAACCAGTAGTGTGCCCATTTAAATGAACTCAGGGCTGATATGTTGTGTTGGAGGTTAAATTTCTGGCTTGAACACATAGATTCAAAGAGTTTTATTTAGCAAACTCTAATGCTAAATATAACAAAATATTAAGGTCAAAACATATCAAAGACTACGTACTATTATGTACAATGACTTTTGTTTGTTTATTAATTGTTTGGTTTTTGTTCCATTACGTGAAATAAAGGGACAGATGATTTAAAAAATCTTCGATTTTTATTGGCCTACACAAACATGAAGACAGGAAGTATATGCTACCTTTTACTACTGACACAAGTCCAACGAGTTGTCGGTGGAAAAGTAAATTTATCTAAATAAAATCTATGAAAATATTATAAGTGCATTCGTCAGAAGCGATCAACGTTAAATTAATAAACCGAAAATTTAAAAACAAATCCTCGATTGTCTTTAGCTCACACATAAAAAGCAAACATCAATTAACATGAACACATAATTATTCCATAAACCATTGTCTGAATATAAATCGAACGAAATGGTATCACATCTGCTATCGACCTAATTGGAAAGACTGAATAACATGATTCGAGATTTGCTAGTTTAGTAAACCACGTAACTGGGATATTTATTACCTTTTTTAAAATAAAATTGCCACCTTTTTGAAATACATCTTGCCGTCTGGAAATAAGTTAATGAAGTGAAATTATTTGCGTTATCTTTATTGCAATTAATTTTTATTCTGCAATTTTTACATGGTCGTGTGTTCAAAAGATACTATAAATATCAATTATAAAGCTTAAGGTTAGCCATCCATCATAAGGATGCAATTTTGTGTAAGTGCAGTTTCGCTCCTGAGGAGTAAATAACTCGTATGTAAAACGGACACTTAACGGAGCTAATTTACTAGACATAATTCCCAGAAGTATATATCAAGATACAGGAACGTAGTCAGGCTGACATGTGTCTAATCTCCTGCCAACCAGACTCCTTAGTACTGCAATACATCTTGATCACAGGGACTCGCAAATGATGCTGTTCTCGAAATTTGGTATACCGTAATGGCACATTTAGGGACGTCGATCACTTACATTATCAAGCCATTTCCGATGTCGAAATAAGCTCCTGTGCCGTGAATTATTAGGTAAATGACTGACGTCGAACGTGTGTCAAACACACGGAGATGTATAGAGAAACGGGCTAATTATTGCTGTAGATAAGCGGCGATGAACCGATGATGGTGAGGCACCCTCAGTAGAGAGAAACGAAAGTTATGATGATTTTGCAGCCGTGTAATTCAATCATGCTAAAACTTTCTTGGTCTGTGAAATGTTGGTCGGATTCGAATCCTATTAACATTTCCCATCGGAGCAAATGTACATAATAAATGACAATATAATAACCTAAATTAAGTTAGAGGATTGTTCTAGTTTAATTATATGTATATTCAATATTATTTTACAATTTATTTTCCACTCTATTTAAAATTATACTGTGCGTTTATAGATTATGAGAAAGCCTTTGATACTGTTATACATGATGCACTGTGGATAAAACTTATGCAAACTGGTATTAGCTCAAAGATGATTCGAATGATAAAATTGATATATGAAAATGTTCAAGCATGTATAAAAGATTCAAGTACTATGTCATATTCTGAATTTTTTTTTATATATCACTTGGTGTTAAACAGGGTGAACCCCCATCCCCATTACTTTTCATATTATTTATTAACGATGTAAAGGATAATATTGATCTACTGAGCATGAGTGACTCCGATATCAACTTATTATCTATATTTATGCTACTATTTGCTGATGACATTGCATTATTTACTACAAATCCTGTTAGCCTTCAACATCAGCTAGACTCGGTATATGAATACTCTAGCAAATGGGGACTTAAAATCAATACTAATAAAACTAAAATATGTATCTTTGAGAAACGAAAAAGTCAATGCAATTTCCAGTGGATGATCAATGATGAAGTTATTGAAATAATTGAGGATTTCACTTATCTAGGTATCAATTTTACAAACACGGGCAACATGCGATTTGCTGTAAAAAAAGTTAAGTGAGCAGGCTTTTAGAGCATATAATAGCTTACTTTCCGTTTTTAGTAGAGTCCCTCTTGATGTTAAAACTAAGCTAGCTCTTTTTGATTCCCTCGTGTTGCCCATACTCACGTATGGTGCGGAAGTCTGGGGCGTTTATGGTTATAAAGAAATAGATAATCTACATCTTAAGTTTTGTAAGCTTGTATTAGGGGTTAAATCACAAACATCTAATGTTGCTATTTTTGGTGAACTTGGACGTTTTCCGTTGTCAGTTACATGTAAAGAAAGATCATTAAAATTTTGGACCAAAGTAATGAGGAACCTTGATTCATTAATTTACCAGATGTTTGAAAGTCATAGGAACGTGTTTGTAAATTCTAATGCAAATGTGTATTATAGCTCTCTTAAAAGGCTGTTGAATAATCTCGGTTTTGGAAATATACTTGATAACTTTAATCACGAAACAAATTACTTACCTTTCTTAGAACAAAGATTAAGAGATCAATATTTACAAACGTGGCATGATACATTATCAAATCAACCAAAGATGAAATATTTTTGTATGTATAAAAATAGCTTTGTGCATGGAGATTACATAGATATTGTAACCAACGAAAAATATAGAAAAGAACTATCTATTTAGACTTTCATCGCATTCACTGTATGTAGAAACTGGTAGATATGATAATGTTAATAGACATGATAGATTATGTAAACTCTGTACGCAAAATGTTTTAGAATCAGAATATCACTTTCTTTTATGTTGCAGTGCATACTCAGAATTAAGAATTAAATATTGTATAAGGTCAAGTTGGCCATCTCAGGCTAACTTTAAGCACATAATGTTAATTAGAAACCGAAAACAGGTTAACAATCTTGCAAAATTTGTTTTCTATGCTATGAAGCTAAGAAATGAAAAGTTACAAGAATTAGCTGCTTCTTAATAGATCAAACTTTAACGTGTAGAGTATTTTAATATAGACCAGTAAAATTATAATGTTAATTATGTAAATACAAACCAAATTTTTGCTTAATGTTGTATCACTTATATAAATTTTATTTATGTTTGCTTGTATGTTTATTGTTTGTCATGTTATTTGTACGTCTTGGCCATAATTTATGGTTATATATGTAAATGGCCCAAGGCAAATTTGCCGATATGCCAATAAATCTGATAGTTTATTCAAGAAGGTACAATCATCATTATGTCATAACTTATTGTCTGCAGAAAATGTACTTTAGACCCTTCGCAATTTAAAATAATTTTTACCAAAATTAATTATCTTAGGTTTTGCATTGGACAGAGGGTCTACGATTATTCATGCAGAAGCCAGATTCGATGTTTGATTTATTGCCATTTCTTCTATACATCTCCCAAACCGAGAAGCAGAAAACAAAACTTCGCTTCATAAATACCGGCTTGGTGACCACAAACCAAACTGACTAAACGCGGGCAATTTCCGTCAGCTCTCGCAGTAAACATATGACGCAAAAACTTCTAAAACAGGGTTTCCGATATTTTTAATTAAGGAAAACTTTCTCAAAATTTGTTATTGGTCATTAAAATCTTATATCAAAGTACAACAGTAGTCTTAAATCGCTGATTGCTAATAGTATTGCTCTTCCCGATTTTTATGGTGATGTTTTAAAGAAAATTCGTTAAATTAGAATGTTTCCAGGTAGTTGGGCTGATAGATTTAATGTGGATTTTATTTAAACCGTGGATATAAAGGCAATATTTTGAAGATCACTTGCCTTTTTGTTTTTGAAGATGAATACTTGAAACAAAATATTGGGTTGAATATAGCATCCTTTCATAACTAAACTTTCAGTGCTTTGATTTTTATGAAGAATTTGCTTATTCGTGTTATCTTTAAAACCTTTTTTGGCGGACACGTGTTGACTGACTCCGAGTGTTTTGGCTGTGACTTATTTTTCTTTAAATATTTTACGTTTTCAAATCATTTGGAAGGAGAGAATAGCATATACAAGTCGCTATTTTTTTAATAATGTTTTTCTTTATTTGTTCCCAGTTTTAGTACAATGATGCTTTTTATTATGAAACTCTATGATCACACAGTTTTAAACCTTTTATTTTTTAAGGCAGACTGTGTGTGATGTTTTTTGTTTCTAACGATGACTGCATCGTATCTTTGAAAATTATTTGCATTAGTTGCTCTGAATTGTTTCCCTCCGTCTGCAGATAGAGTTGGGATCTCTAATCATTGAAGTACTTGGGGTTTACCTTTTCGTTTTTAATTATTATTTGTTTTATTGATAAGTTTCCTCAAGTTAATGCATACTTCGATAAGATTTACCTTTTCCGTTTTATCTTTATTAAGAATTGTTGGGATAAGAGTGAGGTCTGTGCACATAAACTGGTTTAAACCCCCAGGTTGATGAAAGATGCTTTCAACACCTAAACTTTTTTTACTAAATTAATTGAGGCATTATATTTCACTTAAGAGAAACTTCTATCATATTTCGATTTCTTTTATAGTTTATACATGTAATGGAACAATCTGTAAAGAAAACATAGATTCTCTTTCAGCCAAAATAGAGGGAGGATGAAGTGACTTAATTATTCTCAAACGTCTGTATCTAACTCGGTGATTTGATTAATTATACTTCAAATATACAGGAAAAATAAATGATATCATCGTATTCTGGAAGCAGTTTATTAAATAAAATAGATACCCGATATATGTAGCCTTAGTGTTCAAAACTATATTTTGTCCATTGGGATGGCAGTACTTTTCAAATCTGGTATACATTTATTAAGGTAAATCAGCATTCAGTAGTTACTGATTTAATGAAGTGAATCAGTAGGTTTGAACAGCAGCTGGGTCAGTTGACAAAATATCATCTCAAACACAAAGCTGCTAAATGGTGTGTCTGTCACATTAAGACATATTATTTTGGTAAATTCAAACTAATAAACTTTAACCATAATATAAATATAACATAAAGAGACACATTTAATACAACAATTAACAAATAAAATAGTTAATGATTGGTGACAAACTGTATTCATGTGCAGTATATATAGCTAATGAAGTGAATGCCACTGATCTGTATAAATGATCAAATTCATCATAGCTGATCATGTTTAATGTGAACTTCAAATATTTTGACTCCTATTTTCTTTTTTCTTAACATATTGGTTTACATAATGGTTGCTGTTATGAGGCAGCCAGAGTCCAAGTTGTTCTGCACTTCCATAGTGTACCTTAAAAATGAATTGAAAGAATAGTTGAATAAATAAATTCTTGATAAATGCTTAGCTAAAATAGTGTTGTGTTTTGGATTCTAAGTAATAAAAAATGTTAAGTCATCTTATATGGTTTACTTTAAATTTCTTCACTGATTTCCCTCTTTGACAGAGTGAAAGAATAATACTTAACAAGTATATTTCCAGACTTGAAATGTAATATCATTCAAATTTTTACAAAAAAAGCTTTTTTTATCTTTACACAAATATTGCAAACACATGGAATCCAAAGATGCTTTAATCAGTAACTTCAAGTAGTATTATATCTACCTATTTTCTATTCCTTAAATAAAATTAAAAATAAGTTTGAAAATTTTAATTGTATATGTTGTATTCACCTGTTCTGTTTGTGTCTAAGGATTACCATATGGATATGGTAAATACAGGAACACCTTCTTCTCAGACTTTTAGATAGCTGGACTTCCTGTATTGTTCAACTAAAAGCAATAAGTTGTCAAAAAACACACACATTCATTTCACTTCATGTCAATGTAACATTAGTTAGTAACTTATTCTGCACACAAGAACATGTACATAAAAATGTATTCTTTAAATAAGCAGTGAAACTATAATTACTTGTTTTAATATTAGTGTAGGTCTATTTTTTAAGAATGCATTATTGTGGACAAGTACATCAGTAACATTCATCAATGGGACAAGATTAAATACACTTGGAGAGTACTGTATTGCATTTATTAAAGTACAAATACAATGAACAGTTACACACAGGTTAAGCAGCACTTACCATCCATGATACCTGATACAGTAACTGCTAAGATATACGTCTGTTCTGTCTGGTTCTGTATGTTGTAACCCACAGTTTTTCTCTAGCCGGTCAATCAGGGCACTGCTTGCAGCGCCCTCTCATTCTGTGATCACGTGGTAGTCATGTGATCACAACAGCTGTTAAAATAATCTAAACATTATAAAAATATTCAAATGTAAACTCAACCAGGGAAGATAGCTCAGATCATATTTGTTTCAAACTCTATGAAATGACAGTGTACAAGCTTCAATCTAAGGAATTTTTAAATTAATCTACAACTTAGCAGTTGTAGATTAATTTAAAAATTCCTTAGATTACAGGTACATACCAATAAACTCTGCTTGTATCCTGGATGGGGGTCATCTGGTTTCAAATCCTTTATGATATCTGTATTGTAGGATATCCGGTTGGGGAAGAGAACTCAAAGACTCATATTTAAACTGTAAAAAAAATAAAATTACATGGATATTAATAAAATTCAGCTCATTTATTCAATAGTATTCATCTATGACTGTCATAAATTATAATCATTTACATTATTATTACAATATATTGGCGAAATAAACACTTGGTCTCCACCAGGGCCTGGTTCACACATCAACTATAATGATCTACAATAATTTACAATATTAAAGAAACCTGCGAGGTTAAGTATGCCGGGGTGAGGCTCGAACCCACGACCGCCGGAACGCTAGCACGACGCTCTACACAACTGAGCTTACCGGGCGGCTGGTTCTTACCCACACACAATACGATTTTGTATTTACGTTTCATAATCCGGTGTTTTTATCAAACTGTTCATTCCAATAATTCTTTCCAAGCAGGCTATACAGAGTATCGAATGCTGCAGCAGAGTCATAACATTTGTACATACGAAATGAATAAATAATGTAATATTTTTGGTGAAAATGAAAGTGTCAGTCAACTGGACAAACATCAAGTTCATAACTTTTCATGGACATCAGAATAACCCGTTAATATTATGGTATTAAACTATTCATATTTAATATTTTACTCACGCTTATGAATCCGCATCGTTTATAATAGGTCAATAGTTCGTAATATTATGATCATATTGGAATTGTTTTACTAACAAACAAATTCAATTTTCTAAGACGCCATTTTGTTTTTTGGTAGTGTTAATTACGGGAATACTTCAGTAATCAATGACACGTAAAAAAACAGTTAAAAGAAAATACAGAATGGAAAGGAATATTTATTATAAACTTAATCCAGTAGCAATTGGTTTACATCTACAAGTGACGGATGCCGGTGTTTACCTCGTAAATAAACGGCTATTGCAGCATCTTAAAATGGTGTCCTTTTAATGGCATTTGGTATACAGAGAGAAAAGTAGTTTCGGAAGAAACCCTGAAAGTTTCATCAAAACGACACCATTCTGCGCATACGAATATGCTATTTTTTTGTAAAATTGCCATATACTCACAGCTTAATTCGGCCATGACGTTTGGAGAAAACGTCAGCTTTGTGTCTGCTTTCGACGTAACGAGCAATTTCATTGGCTAGTGGAGAGGTCAATCTGAGGTGACCCCTTACGCGAAGTCCTCAGATCCACATAGCGTAACGTCGTGAAGCGTGTATTGGGGATCTGATTTTAATGAGATTGGGTATTCAAAAGACATCATTAGTCATTTCTTAACTTTAGTTGATTTTTTTTATTTTTTCGTAGTCAAATTTAAGCAAAAGTATAAGTCTTTTCAAAATTAAAGTATGTACATTTAATAAAATCAATGACGATATTTTTTTTAAAGATATTATTATGTTTTTACATAATGTGATGAGTGAGATACTTATCTCTTATATACTTTGCTCTAACAAGACGTGAAGCATCTGAAAGCATGTGCTGTTTAAAGAGAGGAAGCATAAATATGCTATATTGATTTAAGAAGGGAAACATCTTATTTACTATGTTGTTTCAAGAAGGGAAACATCTAAAATGCTTCCCTGTTTCAAAAATAGAAACATCTAAAATGCTTTGCTGTTTCAAGAAGGCAAACAACATGGCATTAGTGCTATATAGTGTTGTATTATTTTAACATATGTTTTACCCTTCAATTCATTACCATTGTAGTGATATTTCTTATCTTTGTCATAAACCTAAGAATTATTTGATGGGGGAAATAATAACCTACAAAGGTCATCTGCATATTGAAGAAATGAGCCCATTTCCGTAACCTAAAGTGTAACAATAACTTTACACTTTGATAGTGCCCTTGATAATCCTTGGATAAAATAAATGTAATTGATCTCAGTTCAGGTATGCAAATCCAAACCATGTGAATCAGACTGCACATATAGCAATATATTTAAAATAAAGTTCTACCCCTTAAATGAACTGCCTTTCGGCAATTGCGAATCTTTTCCGATGAGCGCAATATCTTCGGATCGCGAATCTTTGCGTATTATTAAACATGTAATTTGAAAATTGTTTATCTTGTTATTGTTTACATTGTGTCAGCTGGCCACGAGAAACTTTAATCATCATGTTTGAAAGTGTTAAGTTATGATATGTTGAATGTATTTTTGTCATTAGCGTATCAATTTTACGTTTAAAAGTGATTTAGCGTATCAATTCCAAAGTGATTAAATTTTCCCGCGTTACGATAAATATGATAAGCTGTTTCCAGCTACGGTCGGATCGTGTTATTTACAGAATGGGTAAGAAAGAATAACTGTTAAATTTTCTAAAATGAAATGAAATCAAGTATTTTGTTTAACAATTCCTGAATGAAATAATAAACTATTGGTGTATATATATGTAATAAATGGCGTGATAAATTTCATTATCGGGGCAATAGAAACGCAGTTAGGCTGGGTAAAGTACGCTAGGAGTCCATCCACACACTTTAACCATCCAAACCGCATTCATTACACGTTAATGACACAAATCACGTAATTCAACCATAAAAAGTTCTGAGAAAAATAATTGCATTTTATAACTCTATGATGCGCTGTTTCCGATGCAGGATAATTGCCGATTGCAAATATAATTTAATTCTGACTGCCTCCACAGGTTCAATCTATTGTGTTATGTTCAGTGAAAAATTATTCATAAAAAATACGATGGTTCTGGTTGTTGTTTTTTTTTTTTACTAGATATTGTCATATATAAATCATGTGTTTCCGGTCCGGATGGGAAAATCCGACGCGAAGGCACGTGCTTTATTGATGCCATGATGCGTAGTAATTTTAAATCGATATTGACGTCAAATAGTTCAGTATTGTAGACAAACTGCATCATTCACTTCATTAAAGTCCCAAAAGACTACGCTTATACAATTAAAAACGAACAGAAACTTATTCTAAAATAACCATATTATTGTACCATTATTTGCATAAATGTTATTTGTTACATGGTAAATGTGTATTCCCTGCTGACACTCACTTCATATTATAGCATACAAAATATTTTTCGGTCTGTTTTATATAGGGTTGTTTCGTTAGTTTCGAGCACTATCCTGGCTTTTACGGGAGAAACGTGTATCACTGAGTGAATTCATGTTCCGTAAAATATGCTTTTTTTGTTTTTGCAATTGTATTATTCCTTTATATGTATTCGAACGTTACAAAAAGGATGGTACTGAGAAACATCTTAAACGTTTCATTGAAACAAGATATTGTATCATGTTTACTGTTACCCGTTGAATCCAACTCACAGAGACCGGCGAAAATACCTCGAGCCTCAGAAAATTCGAGCCAAGCGGATATGCTTACATTCAGTATTAAGAAATCGGTCCCTTTCGTCCAGTTCGAGCTAACGAGTATTTCGAGCGAGCAAGATCGAGCAAACGAGGTTCGACTGTATATCGTTATGTAAAAAGTGTGTGCCTGGGACAATATTCATAAAATATCTTATAAAGTAATTTCTTAAGTATGAGTGATTTAAAAATGAAAGAATGTATATTATAAAAAACAATGTCGATAAAGTATTTTAGATATATTTAAACCATTATATCAGATGATCAGTGAGATACTCAATTTAGGAAAATGACTTGAAATAGGAAATGGTTTAAGATGTTTCATGAATACCGACCCAGGCCCGGATGTACGTAATTGTCAAAATTACTTCACAGTAAGTCTCAAGAAGCTAATGTGTCACGTTCATCGCCATGACCATACGTACGAGACATAATAAGTATGGAGATATTATCCAAGTCATGAATCCAACTGCTAATTGTTAGTCATAGTAGGCTCAAACTGTTTACACCCAATTGCACAGGCTTATGTGATAATCTCTTTTCAAGAATCACTTAGGCCAAGACTAATACTATCTTTAGGTTATCAGGCACATTTTAATAAAAAAAATGGATTGGAGCACGGTATTCTATTTTGTCGAACTTATTAATTTTATTTTGTTTTTTCTCAAAAATATTCAACAACCAAATTAAATAGAAAGCTTCTTAATGAGTTAACTGTCTTCCAAGGGGTATACCAATAAGTGTTATAACTCAATGAAAACTAGAGGGACAAGCCCAGTTTTCGGAAATTCACAAAATAAGCCCTGTTTAGAGACACAAGGGAAGGGTCTTAACAGCAATACTCTAGAGAAACAAACGTATGCACACCAAATACATAAATACCAACACCACAGACAGACCACATCAGCTGATATGCATGTCTATGTGATAAATTTATGGTTTACTGCAAATAATTTGAATTGTCTTACAATAATATTGTAAAATATTTTTTACTAAAAACGATAAAGATCGATTTGACATTATATATTTATATTTTGAACGGATTGCCAAAATCGACGGCCGCTGTACCTTAGAAACTAAACATTAACTGTTTTGGCCTGAAACTTTATTCATAAAACAAAATGTGCTCAAGGAAGGTGTATGTACGAAATGCCTAACTTAGAACAAGCTTAGTTAATGCGACTAGTTGAGTGACCCTCTTTCAGGATCCGTTTAGCCAGGACAATGAACGTTTGACCACTTGACATGATTTTACAGACGCTGAAAGAGCATTCAATAACACTTAAATGAATATTGCAGACTTTCTTCTTAGCATTTTACGTTATTGCTAAGTAGTGCTTATTCCCATACGTTCAAATCATCAAACTATAATTATTGGTTATAAAATGCATATTAGATTGGCAATCTGAGCTTGATCACTAACCGCATGGTTCTTAATGCGTTTACAGTAATGACAGTTTAGGTTTCTTAGACACACAACAACCAAATGGTTACTGTCAAACTGTTAGACAGATATACAGCAGAACAAAACGCATGAAAATAATTGGATCTACAGCTCCATCTCAAATGTACATATGTCACTTTTTGCCTTCGCAGCTAATTTCCCATGACGGTTATCAATT
Source organism: Mya arenaria (assembly GCF_026914265.1). NCBI lineage: Eukaryota > Metazoa > Mollusca > Bivalvia > Myida > Myidae > Mya > Mya arenaria. The sequence continues at coordinate 49,931,747 of NC_069135.1, forward strand.
TTGATTTTGTGTTAGACCTATTTGCATGGCAGCGTCATATGCTGTTGCATTATTCATGCGTCAATGAATTAGATGTGGTCATTGCCATACGTGGATGAATGTAAACTTTTCGTCATTGCTTCAACTTAAACAAAGTTAAAAATGTTTTCTGAAATAAACAATAACATCGCTATTTTCTTATCAACTTCCACTACAACAAGATGGATGTGGCAACTTTTTACTAATTTATTCTGTGATAATACTGTATTAAAATAACCATTGTCTTGTTACTTATTACATTCTAAAAATGTCCCGACCGAAAATGTAGAGCAATGGTCATGGATCCATGTATCTATTAAACGCAACGAATCATTCTAAATTACCCTTTCAAACGGTGTTAATATGTCGAATTACTAAAATTGAAGAACGGTTGTTTAACGCTTAGTACAATTTAAACGTTCTGTTTGACTGAATAAATCTACTAAACACTTTACAGTCCCACAGGTACGTATTACGAAGACATTAAAGTAGTCCTGTTGATGTGTCTTATCGAAGAATCACGGAGTCGTAAGAAGAAGCCATAGATCTTGATCGCAAGGAAACGCAACAGACAAGGTTCTGTATTTTTTAACCGTAATTGAACATTTACGGACGTCGATCACCAACACAGACAAGCCATCTCCTTTGAAATGTGCCCGCATAAATGATTGAGTAAGGTAACAGATCTAAAAGGTGATGAATCAAGTTTCTCCAGACGGTCATTTATATTTCAACAATAGAGTGAGATATTTTGTATTACTGTTGGAAAGTGATGAAGCAAGGTACATTAGACGAAATATATGACTCTTAAAACTCGTTGCCAAATTATAAGTTCCGAAAACATTGTGCAAAACTATTTCGCTAAGCGCAGTGTTTCGTCATTGGAAAATCTCAATCTTCTGTAAGCACAATTAGTTCAATTCCATGGAAACTTATTTCCTTATGTAAACCTAGATTTACAGCTGCCGATGTGCAATCGAATGGCTTATATGTTGGCTTGCGTCTGCTCCAATACTAAGTAATATGTAGAATATGCTGCGTTCATCAAACACTTATGATGAATATACATTCAATAAATCGGAAAATTCCCATCTCATAATGACTTGCCTCTGACCATGATTATGTCAAAGGGCATATATTCAGCCAATATGACAACATTCTACTTTCCCGAAACATTAATTGCTTAGAAGTCAATAGAAGACATGAGCGGAATAAACACCGCCACTTTATAATACTTTAACATTCGAAATGTCTTTTCCATTCGATAACAGTTAACTAGTATGTCACTGGGAAACAATAATAATACAACATTTTACATGTTATTGTACTCTTTTTTACATAAAGTAATCAACCGAGCAATCCTCTTCTTAATGATACAATATGGGGCGGCAAAAGGCAACCCAATGCAGCATTAACACCAATCGCTCGATCAAATTACAAGCGTATTTGTACAACGGGTACCTAAGGGGGAAATCCGTTACAATCTCGTGAATAAAACATTTAACCTAAATGATAAGTATAATGACTATTTTCTTTGAAGGTAGTATAACCTTTGTATTATCCGGAAACCGTGAAGCCAAATTCAATCCATTATTTCATTCATAAGGTTATAATGAAACGGAACATATCGCTGAACTGGGAACTGTAATTAAAATCATCTCCTTACAACTTCGCCAGTATGCGAAACGTCTGAGACAACCATGCCAATAAGGCGATTGTTGAGATCGTCAATAGTGTGATTTGTTATAAACCTTTAGGCGTGAAATAGTTAATGATATACTCAAATTTTAAATCAAAACTATTACAACTGACGCAATTGACCCACATCTTGTTAGATCACGTGCATCCATTTGACTGACAGATCGGGAACTGTTGTAAAGTTAACAACGATGACGTTAACTTCGTTGTTAACTTTAAAAAGCTCTGAACAACCGGCCCTTTGCGTTTAAAAAAAAGTAATATGCTCAAAATATACTGTTAGAAATCGCTTTTGGTACATCTGTTATCTTGGTTGGTAAAAGACATTATGGTTTTATTATTTGATTGATGAGTACGCTTTGCTGCGTTTATTTGCAAACAGTAGTTTTTTCCGGTCAAGACACGTCACTCAATTATCGCATTCCAAAATATTTGCCCATATCGAAAGATGCCTATTTTTTCAATGTTTTTACTGATGTCTGTGGTTCTGTGTGGTCATGTCATATCTCAACGCTTGTTTTTTTAGACGTTCCCATTATACTATTGTCGAATAAAACATATAAATCCTTTTAAGACAGTGTTGTCCTTGTCATTTGATATATTGTCATAAACAAAAGGATTAACACAAAGAAAGCCGCGATATATCTCCCTGTTCGTGACGAATTACAAATGTGAAAGAAGCTAAGATATCGTAAAAATATCAGGGAAGATCGGTAGGCTAGAGCGAATTCAATAAAACGTGATTAAAGAGTCTCCAAGGGACAATAGTGTCAAACAATACAATGCGTATATGATAATACCTATATTACCCGATGAAATTTAATTGTGTGCTTTGGGTATTCGCATCCGTCATGATTTGGGCTTACAATCGCTGACGTTAAATATCTGTTGTGTTATGTATCTCGGTTTGATTGCTGTGATCCCAGCGCATACACTACAAGCGGATGATGAAATCGCAAAAGTTCGCCCCGAACACATACAGTTAGCCCTCTTAGGGGCACAACTTGATAGATGCACAGAAAAATTTACACAAAAATAATTGCCTTTTTTAATCAATTAATATATACGTGGAAAAATATCGCAAATAAATCTTCATGTGTTTGTAATAAAATTAACAGGTTACTCGTGCATCTATTACGTGTAAACCTATATTGTGCCATTTTAAAGGAAGGCTGATATGTACTATTGAAGGGCTTGAACCTATAGATTCCAAGTGTTTTATTTAACAAGATCTAATGCTAAATATCACCAAGTATTAAGGTCAAAACATATCAACGACTACGTATCATTATGCACAAATATTTTATTTTGTTATTAATTCTTTTGTATATTTGAGAATTTAAAAAAAAATCCTCGATTGTAATTGGCCCACACAAAAAAGCAAACATCAATCAACACGGACACAGACTTATTCCATAAGCCATTGTCTGAATATAAATCAAAAAGAAATGGTATCACATCTGATATCGAGCTAATTGGAAAGACTGAAATAATACGATTCGAGATTTACTAGCTTAGTAAACCACGGAAATGGGATTTGTATTACCTTTTTTAAAATAAACTTGCCACCTTTTTTGAGATACATCTTGTGCCATCTGGAAATTAGTTTATGAAGTGAAATTATTTGCGGTATCTTTATTGCAATTATTTTTTCTACTACATGTATAAATTCCGCAGCCGAGCCAGATACTCTTCCCCCATCCACGGCACTTACCTAGTATTCAATTCATCCTGTCACTTTGTTTATTTCAACACTATAAATAACCTTTAAATTATAAAGTATTTTTTAAAAATAAGGGGGACAACTGATTTTTTCTCTGTTGACGTCAACACACTCGGTATCCATGTTTAAATCCCCCCAAATAGTTCTTAAAACTAATCAACTTTTTCAATACGCTAATAGTCAAAGTTATTGCATTTAATACGTTCATATCAATTCAAAACATTAAAAAACTGCATAAACATTGATCAGTCACCAAACAATATCTTATGATGTAACAATTGTTCTGCTGGTCACAGAGTACAGTACACAGGTCATGATTCAAGATCACGGGTGTTCACAAACACTCGCCACATGTTAAGTGGATTTTATTCATGTTGATAGTGTTGGATGTTAAGAACTACACGGGCAAAATGATAATTCATTTCTTTTGTAAGTGAGATTCTGTCATTCACCACAGAAATGGAATTAACTATCGTTGAATGCAGCACCATTTCCATTATTTGCGGGTGGGGTAAGATTTTGATATCACATGTTGATTTTCTGGTTGATTGTTTTGCCAGTGTCATTATATCATGCAGAGTGATGGGACATTATGGGCGAGTGATTGTTGAGGACGGTTGTTGGCAAACTATTGATAAAATGCTGAAACATTATTTGTGCTTTTCCTTTGACAATTCAGCATAGAAAAGAAGTCCGTTTTCGAGGTCACATGACCAACTGACTGTAGATAAAGATCACGTGGTCTACTATCCTAGAAAACTACAATTTACATGGCACCTTGTTATTGGACCGATTTGTATGCAAATGACAGGATAAACTATCATACTAGCATAGTTGCATGTGAATCGTTTATCAAACATCACTTATATTGATATAAATAGTTGACAACCAGTTGTATCAGAATGTGTATCAGTTTCTGTTCTACCGTTATCACCTTATTCATCAGAGCATTTCATTTATTCAAGTACTAGATTTTACTTGTGAAATTTGCAGTTAGGCATGCGAAAATCGGTCTCATTTTTATATTGTTTGTTAAAATTTGCGATTCAAATATCTCTCTTTTTTCACGAATCGATCTTTTACGAATAATATCAAAATATTGAATATACCTCTATTCGTTCAGTCAAATTAGATAATGACGTCGCGAATTTAAAACTTCGCAGAAATGGCTGAATTTAAAAACACGTTAAAAATGACAGCGCCAAATTATAGTAATTTACAGTGCATTTAATCTCATCTGTTTTTTTAGAAAATGACTTCCCACCATTATTGTATACTATTGACGAATGTATCCTTTACAGATAAAGGGTTCCATGCCGTCTGATCTATTGACACAGTCAAAGGGATATACTGAAGGAAAGCCATGATAGATCTCCTTTTTCTTGATGTATTTCGACAGACTAGACTAGAAATGACTCTTTTTCGCTGTTATGCAAATCGAATTTAATAAAACGTCAATTAAAAGTCTCCAATTGGTCATTATGTCAAACGATATATTTTATATGGAAGCACATTTCTATGACTTGGGAAAAATTTATTGTGCACTGCTGGTGGATATATACAAAACTTTCTTTCAAGCGAAGCTTTATTCATAAGATACTATTTTGTAGATATATTCCATTAACCACTGTCTAACTATCTATTTTAAGGAAGCCGCAATATATATCCCTGGTCGTAATGAATCACAAAAGTGGAAGAAGTTAAGAGATCGTTATAATATCAGGGAAGATCTGTAGGCTAAAGCGAATTCAATAAAACGTGATTTAATAGTATCCAATGGACAATAATGTCAAACAATATATTGTGTATAAGATAATACTTATATTCCTCGATGAAAGCTCATTGTGCGTTGTTTCCATCCTCATGTCTCCTGATTAAGGCTAGCAGTCGCTGTTGTGTTATGTATTGTGGTTGTGTTGTTGTTATCCTCATCTATCCTGATTAAGGCTAGCAGTCGCTGTTGTGTGATGTATTGTGGTTGTGTTGTTGTTATCCTCATCTCTCTTGATTAAGGCTAGCAGTCGCTGTTGTGTTATGTATCGTGGTTGTGTTGTTGTTATCCTTATCTCTCCTGATTAAGGCTAGCAGTAGCTGTTGTGTTATGTATCGTGGTTGTGCGTTATTGCTATCCTCATGTCTCCTGATTAAGGCTAGCAGTAGCTGTTGTGTTATGTATTGTGGTTTTGTTGTTGTTATCCTCATGTCTCCTGATTAAGGCTAGCAGTCGCTGTTGTGTTATGTATCGTGGTTGTGTTATTGCTATCCTCATCTCTCCTGATTAAGGCTAGCAGTCGCTGTTGTGTTATGTATCGTGGCTGTGTTATTGTTATCCTCATGTCTCCTAATTAAGGCTAGCAGTCGCTGTTGTGTTATGTATCATGGTTGTGTTGTTGTTATCCTCATCTATCCTGATTAAGGCTAGCAGTCGCTGTTGTGTGATGTATCGTGGTTGTGTTGTTGTTATCCTCATCTCTCTTGATTAAGGCTAGCAGTCGCTGTTGTGTTATGTATCGTGGTTGTACGTTATTGCTATCCTCATATCTCCTGATTAAGTCTAGCAGTCGCTGTTGTGTTATGTATCCTGGTTGTGTTATTGTTCTTCTCATCTCTCCTGATTAATGCTAGCAGTCGCTGTTGTGTTATGTATCGTGTATGTGTGTTATTGTTATCCTCATCTCTCCTGATTAAGGCTAGCAGTCGCTGTTGTGTTATGTATCGTGGTTGTGTTATTGTTATCCTCATCTCTCCTGATTAAGGCTAGCAGTCGCTGTTGTGTTATGTATCCTGGTTGTGTGCTGTTGTTATCCTCATCTCTCCTGATTAAGGCTAGCAGTCGCTGTTGTGTTATGTATCGTGGTTGTGGTGTTGCTATCCTCATCTCTCCTGATTAAGGCTAGCAGTCGCTGTTGTGTTATGTATCCTGGTTGGATCGCAGTGATCGCAGCGCACACACTGCAAGCAGGTATTCTAATCCCACACGTTCGCCCCGAACACATACAGCTAACCTTCTTAGGGGCACAACTTGATAGATGCACAGAAAAAAAATAATAATGTAAATGCACTTTTTTGTTTAACACATTCGATTTTAATGATCAAAGAATACATTTGATTTGTTGACATATAACAATGATTGCTTTTAATTTTGTTCCTCAATTAAATAATACTCAACCAAATAATGTACGTATTTATCTGTTTTGTAAAAGAATAATACGTTACTTTCATGCGTATTTTAAGTGTAAACCAGTAGTGTGCCCATTAAAATGAACTCAGGGCTGATTTGTTGAGTTGGAGGTTAAATTTCTGGCTTGAACATATAGATTCAATGAGTTTTATTTAGCAAAATCTAGTGCTAAATATAACAAAATATTAAGGTCAAAACATATCAAAGACTACGTACTATTATGTACAATGATATTTGTTTGTTTATTAATTGTTTGGTTTTTGTTCCATTACGTGAAATAAAGGGACAGATGATTTAAAAAATCTTCGATTTTTATTGGCCTACACAAACATGAAGACAGGAATGATATGCTACCTTTTACTACTGACACAAATCCAACGAGTTGTCGGTGGAAAAGTAAATTTATCTAAATGAAATCTATGAAAACATTATAAGTGCATTTGTAAGAAGCGATCAACGTTAAATTAATTAACAGAAAATTTGAAAACAAATCCTCGATTGCCATTGGCTCACACACAAAAAATCCCAACACCAATCACCACTAAGACAGACGTATTCCATAAACCATTGCCAGAATATAAATGGAAAAGAAATGGTATCACATCTGCTATCGAGCTAATTGGAAAGACTGAAATAACACGGTTCGAGATTTACTAGTTTAGTAAACCATGGAACTGGGATTTGTATTACCATTTATTAAAAATAAACTTTTTCACCTTTTCAAATACATCTTGAATCATCTGGAAATAAGTTAATGAAGTGAAATTATTTGCGGTATCTATATTGCAATTAATTTGTGTTCTACACTTTCATCATTGTCGCGCGATCAATAGATACTATAACTATCAATAAAGTTTAAGGTTAGCCATCCATCGTAATGATGAAAATTTGTGTAAGCGCAGTTGGGTATAAAAATCGAAATTATGTTGGGTTTAGGTATATTAACAATTATATTAATTTTGAATGGAATATATTTTTGAATAGCACCATAATGAAGCTGCTATTATGATAATATATATTAAAGGGAGATAACCTTTTTTAACTTTGATTATATAACAATTTTATTTTATGTTTTCTTTACTAAAATAATGATATAAAAGCATCACTCGGTGAGAACTTCAGACATAGCATTGTGTAACCTTAAAATGAACTTTACCAGTAGCAACATGTTTTTTTTTTCTGTAATTTCGAGATCAAAAGGTTAAGTGTTTTTTGATGTATTTTGTAGGAAAAAAAATGTGCCGACACCTGCGCAGGTCCATTTAAGGTGTACGATTGGATGCGTTTACTTCAAATAATAACAATAATGATTAATGTGTCTGATACACAAAGGTATGCGATATTGAAGCCCAGTTATCCCATATTGTTTCGATATATTTTTGTTAGAGTTTTATTTAGATTAAAAAGGAAAAGGTCAAAATTATTCCGTAATTATATCAAAAATAAACCGTTGTACCTTAAATTATTGCAAAATAGACTATGACACATCAGACCGAGGTTGAACAAAAATTAATGAAATTTCAAAAGTTGCATTTTCGGTCATTTTTTTCACATGTAAGTCGTCATCAAGAAAATCCCTTTTAAATTATATTAAATGATATGGGGCCAGCAGTCATCGATTGCAGCATTAACCCCAAACGATCGATCAATTAGCAGGCATATTTCTACATCGTTAACCTTATGTCCGTTAGAATCTCGTGAATAATATATATATGTTATAGAATAATAAGGATGTCTCTTTTCAATGAAAGTAGTATAAGCTTTGTGCAGTTCCGTCTCGATTACCGAACGTCGTAGGTGAAGCCAAATTAGACTATATATTAAGAGTTGTTACATTCTGATGGTTATATATCCATGTACAGTTCCGTTTCAGTTCCATTACTAAAATAAGACCACCAAAAAATATCAATTAATTTAGATATTTCCCTTCCGTTTTGATTTCCCTATTTTAAAAGAGAATAAAGAACCAATGATAATGGTATTAAGATATAGGCGGTGCTATTTTCTTAGTGCAGTAAATTACCTTCACAGTATTTCGAGTAATATTATTTGCAATTAGTTTGAATTACTTTCGTTAAATGGCATGCTCTGCTAAGTATGGAAACGCTATGAAAGCAAAATTCCAAATGGATATATAATTTTGATAGTAAAAAGTTAATCAAAGCCTCAGTCCATTTAACAAAACCTATGCCTTTTCCTTTTTCAAACAGTAAAATAGAATGTCTTTGGACAAATTAATTAAGATATACACCACAGATGAACATTACTGTAAGCGCTAATCATTGAAGAAGCGATTGATAATACATTTCGAAAGATGTTTTTACTACCAACTGCGAAGCAAACCATGTTTGATTTGATATTGAACAGAACATGTCATACACAACTCATTTAAGTGTGCTGAAACATCACTCACAAAGCTAATCTTCATAATGTATTTCCAGTGGTATATATCAAGACGACAGAAACTTAGTCAAGCTGACATGTCTCTAATCTCCTGCCAACCAAACTCCTAAGTACTGCAATAAATCTTGATCACAGGGACCCGCAATTGGTGCCGTTCTGTAAATTTGATAAACCGTAGCGGCACATTTAGGAACGTCGATCATTTACGACGACAAGACATTTCCGATGTCGATGTAAGCTCCTACGCCGTGAATTATTTGGTAAATTACTGACGTGGACCGTTTGTCAAACACACGCGACATAGAGAGAACCACTTTGAGGCGGACTAATTATTGCTTTAGATAAGCGGCGATGGACCGATGACGTTGATGAGCTCTGACTAGTCAAGTTCGAAGATAATTTTTGAACCAGTGAAATTAAATGGTGTTAAAAGTTTCTTTGCCGGTTAAATTTTGGTCGGATTCGAATCTTATTTATTTTATTCATCAATATTTCCGCAAGGAACAAATGTATTATAATGACACAATAAAAAACTAAATTAAGTAAAAGAGTTGCTCTTGCTTTAATCATATGCCTATTCAATGCTTATTTCAAAATTTATTTTCAACTCTATTTAATTTTTTAAAGACAATGCAGTTAGCACAGTTTTGTCATAAATTATTATCTACAGAAAGTATTCTAAGACCTTCCACAATTCAAAGCAGTTTTTAGCAAACATAATCATCTCAGGTCAAGCTTGCATTGGACAGAGGGTCAACGATAATTAATGCAAAAGCCAGATTCGAGGTTTGATTTAGTGTCATTTCTTTTGGACATTTTCAAACCAAAGTAGACAAAACCCTTAGCAAGTTTGCAAACACGGTCTCATAAATATTAAAGATGTTATTGCATTTCTTAAACTGTATCAAGTAGAGGTTCATCAAACCACTTAGCGCGGGCAAGTGTTTCGTCTTTTGTGGTTTCCTGAGATTTATAATGTGAATTTGTTCATCGGGGAAACTGCAGGGCCGGTATTCATGAACCATCTTATTATATCGTAATAAGTCATTCCTTAACGTAAGCCGATTTCTTAAATTGTTCATGTTAGTGAAATTAAAGGAAAGGTATTTTCAAAATAAAAGTAGGCACATTTAATAAAATAAATGACGATAATGGAAATGACTTAATATAGGAAAGGAGTTAAGTGGTTTTATGAACTGTTCCTGGTGTCTTATTGATAAATATTTCAAAACTTTACTGCGACACTCACTTAGACATGTTAATGAAAAACAAACTATCAACAAATAAAATTGTCATTCTCAGTTTCTTCTGAGGCGCTTTCAACAAGGCAAAATACGTCTCAGTTGCATTTTATTTGTGTTTTAAATTGTTGCAAGAGATTCAATATTTCAGTCAGTAAATCCCATATAATGACAGTTAATCAGTTCTGGTCGCCTAAAGGCGTACAATATAGATTGATGCAAACTTCCTTTTTCAGTTAAATTCATTATCATGTCAACTCATTTTTACTTTGATCATCAAAACCAAAATATGCATATGAATTAGATTCAGATAAAAAATATATGAGCGATATTTTGGCGCTTTTTCCAAATGGTATTTTCTGGCTACGAAGCTTTTAAAAAGGATAACATTTTTTCATTTGTACCTAAATCATATGGGGTTTCCTATGGTTTTCATCATTAAGGTAAAAAAAGTTTAACATGAAAATACATTACATTATATTAAACACAACCATCATTTTTGCGTCAACCTACATTGTGTGCCTTTAACTAGGACACAGACTTCATTCTGTATGTGGACGTCTTATAAGAACGCTGAGGATGAAAACACGTTTTGCCAGACATTTACCTTAGTTATGTTAATCAACAATCAATAGAGAACACACCAATTCATGCATTTGTAACAAATTCCCCATACTCAATTTAATTAGAACTGCAAATGACGCCACTTACTCGAATCAAACAATCTGTAAAATGAACGCATTCGCTCAAGGTAGCAAAAAACGTGTACTGAGAAACATCTTCTGTAAAATTAACTTATTGGCTAAATGCAAGGCAATACGGATTTAAGGAAACTTTTTGTGCAAAATCAACTTACTCGATAGATAGGCTATGTGCGTGTTAAGAAAATTATTCATTAAGATTAACTTATTCGCTCAAGGAAGGTCAAGTGTGTGATGGGAATATTTTGAATAGATGTATTATACGTACTTTTATTTTGTTTATCAATTTGTGTTAGTAAGTTGTTGTTCGGGAACCAAATTAATATACCAGTGTTAGGAAACTTATTCTGTAAAATTAACTTATTCGCTCAAGGAAGATCACGTGTATGATGGGAATATGTTGAATTGATGCATTATATTGTTTATCATTTTGTTTCAGTAAGTTTTAGTCCAAGAACTAAATCTATTTATGAATGTTTGAAAATGTATTCGCTCAAGGAAGATCAAATGTGAATTTTTTGGAAATGATTAGTGGATTTACGAATTTTTTATTAATTAATGAGCAGAAAAGAGACTCACCTTACTGTTGTAACGCCTTAATCCTCAAATATATAAATTACTTTCTTTCATGTTTATCGATGAAATATACATATTCATAAGTTAAATAAAATGACATTTCACTATTTGAAACAGTGAAATTACGTTTTGAAATGTGTCACTGTTTTGGAATTTAAGCCCAGTTCCGATCCAAATTCAGACGTCAGGACGCACAGGCCTTGCACAAAATTTCAACGACGTCTTATCCGAATTGATGTTACGTTCGTTTAAAATTTGGCGTGCTTTTCTGAAAAAAAAAGCAATAACATCTTGATCACCAAAAATATATATTTCACGAGTAACTATGACACTCGTGAAAGATAGTTTTTGGTGCTCACTCGTTGGAGTATAAGGCGATCTTACGCTGTAACAAACAATTATCCTCTATATAATTGTAATTTTGTTTATACTATGCACTTATTTGGATGCAGTATCAATGATACGTGTAATGAATATTGGTTTAACCAAGACTGTTGTAATATCAATTACAAAGCGATAAGTATTAAAGTATAGAATCCCTTACAATGCATTGAATGAATATGGTTGTACTTCAAAATGGTAATTAAACTCATAACACTGATGCAAATAATTTAACTTGTTCATAAGCACGTTTTCTAATTATGAAAACAAATTGATCAATAAAACAATGCAAAGAAGTCGAAAATAAAAAAACCCCAAACAACATCCCTGTTTTGTTGCACAAGTCAATGGCAAAAACGATATGGAACTCACAAACACAACCGTATAAACATTACATACATACCTATAAGCACCACATACATACCTATAAGCACCACATACATACCTATAAGCACCACAAACGCATCAAATTAGTTTTACTGATACAGGATTGGATTACCGCCTCGGAACGGTGAGTTAAACACGAGCTCACTTGAACTAGATTCCCCTAACCATTAATGATAAATATTGGCAATATACGTACTAATATATTATCAATAAATGTTTCTAAGTAATTTGAAGTCCGGAAACCAAATTTCCGAATACATCTTGTACATACTCAGTTACAGACATATGTTCCCAGGGTCCAAATCCACTAACGTCTTGAGTCTTCAGTTTGAGACTCATGGTCAGATAACTGCTGAGAATATGATTAAGAACATGCTTAAGTCCGAGCATCAGACTCACAAAGCACTTTTATAAAATCACAAAGTATCGTCTTTATTCCCTTCGTTTTTAAAAAAAATGTAAATACATTTACAATTTTAAGTAGTAATAAAACAAATTTCAAGATCATTACTCAACTAGAAGAAACGTTACAATGAAATTAAGATTTTCAGTTTTGCAACTTGAGCCTGAACTTAGACTTGAGACTATTCGTAATAATGGCCCTTGAAGTCTTAATAGTAACACATCTATTATATAACATTTGTTAACAAAACATGTCTGCTTGATTGTAGAACATTTTATTTGTAACCGGTACAATTTTGTTCACATTTTAGCTCCTATCATAGCAATTTTACAACAAAATTAAGATTTTGCTTTTCTGAGTCTGAGTCCAAAACTCAGACTCAAGACGTTAGTGAATACATACCCAGTTTCATTTGAGCTGTCATAAATGTGGCCGTTTTGATAACATGTTTTTGAAATATTTGTCAGTTGTTCATGTAATGGGTGATTCTTTGACATAGTTAATGAGCATAATATTATAATTGCGTTTCAACAAATTACAGGTTATGATGAATTTGATGTTAAGCAAATCGTGAATTTTCCTCCAAAGGAAAGTTTGCCGCCGACCATAATTATGACAAAGTGCATAAAATGGTGCAACTCTAACGACATTCGACTCTGTCATAATTGTCAATTCCGCGAAAGCAATAGCAGATACAATACACGTTTTTTATCTGATAGAAAAAAGAATATAATCTCCTTGCAATAATGTTGTTAGTTTTCTTAATATTGTTTGAAATTTTCCAAAGCTTTAATGTTGTTTATAAGGTAATAAAGGTTTATATGGGAGAAGAGTTTTTTAAGATATATATATATATATATATATATCTTTCATTCTGACCCCTTTCTCTTGATCGTATATATGTTTTTGTTTGTCTTTATGTTATGTATGAAAACGCTGATGAATTAAATATGGATAAATTAAATTTAAATCAAAGATTTTTGTCATCAGAGTTATAGAAAGTTAACAAACAATGACCAATCATTTTCAATTGTTTATATGCTATCTCCGTGTGCTTGAGCGTATTGTATACATTTTTAACCTTGTAATGTCTAATGGGTACTAAATCAGTTTCTGCGTCCGTTATTAAAACCCACACTGCTCTTATATAAGACCCCTCGAAGTTTTCACAGTTCACCCGTTAATTATAATAGATATAATGACAACAACTTTGGTATACTGCTAGAACAGCCTTTGAATTGTTTTTGTTATTATCTTGAAAGTTTGGGTGAAGTAGTACACACTTCAAGTAATAATGGAATAAAAACTTCTGACACCAGCCCAGTAGCCACACCGTTACCGATCGAGCCTTTGAGATACATAACAAACGTTAACACTAAACAAGAGTCCAATAACGTCTCAAGGCAGCACACACAGACTACACATACATTGACTTATCTTGATTAGTAAATGTTGGGGTTACTACATTTGAATGGTCAGTGAAACCGGGGTGCCAATCGGTTTAAAAGATGACCATTCTGGATAACTGTTATGTTACTAATATCTTATTTCGATTGTTTAACTCATCGAAAATCTTAATTAAGTGCATTTGGAAAGAGGAAGATCTTTCGGGTCACCGCCTTTGAATGTTCGTGCTTGGTATATGAACTGGATATCAGCAGATTTAAATATCTGAGCGTACTACAATGTGATTGATACCGGCTGCATGCCTAGTGGATAATATCATAGAAGGGATCTCAAACTACTTAGTGAATCTATTTTCCAAAATGCATATTGCTTTGAAAGTTGTGTTTTAAAACATTGCTTTCTAAAGAAATCAATGCTAAAATAAATGTAACAAAATCGACAGCGTCTTCCCAATTCCTTTGAGTTTTAAGTGCCATGATCAAACAATCATAATAATGGAAAACTGCATTAAAAAGTGGTATGCATTTGTTTCTAAAAATTGAGTTTATTTAAATTTGCTTCTTACTTTTTCACTTTGTAATTTCATGTATTGATCTCCTGGTCTCTATACTATTTACCATTTTTGTTTGCATGGCAAAATCTGAGAATTTTCAATAAGAACATGCCAAAGAAATAAAATCATATCAAATGAGGTATTATTTAGGAATAATTTATAATCTTAATGCACGTTTCTCAAAATTTATATTTACAAATATGTTGGTTGTGTCATAAATATTATCTGCAGATAATGTGTTTAAGACATTTCGTATTGTTCAAACACAATCTTTTGAATAGCTTTTAGCAATTCTATTTCTCCAAGGTCTTTCACTGGACAGAAAGTCTATGATTATTCGTGCAGTAGCTATACTTAATGTTTGGTTTATTGACATTTCCATCTCCAGTTGAAGCATAGACAATCCCTATGCAATTCTTTTTTCAATATCTTATATGCAATATTGCTTAAAAAATAAAACACATTTAAAACATCGTTTTCAAGAAGAAAAAAACAAACAACATCTTATATTATATACCGGAAGGGGAAACATATAATATGCTATGTTGTTCAAAGAATACAAATTAAATGCATTTACCTCTTTTCACATGCTGTATGTGCTGAGTGTATAATAAAAATGTAACACGGTATACTGTTTCAAGAATGGGAGCATCTGATATACTATTCAGTGTAAAGAAGGGAAAAATCATATATGCTATACTGTTTCAAGAAGGGAAACATCTAATATGCTTTGCTGTTTAAAGGAAACCAACCAAGCATAAGTAATATTGGTTACACCATATCATTTGAATGGATTTATGAGTACATATTGAACATACAACAATATTAAGATCAATATTATTATTTAGTTAAATTATCCGATAATTAAATTACGTCCGGCTCGGATACCTTTATTGATGTCTTAATTTAAACAATGTTGAATAATTTGAACATAATTTTTTACACTTCAATTTAATCCTTTTAAAGTGATATTTCTTATCTTTTTCATAAACTTGAATATTATTTTTAGAGTAAATAATTAACTACAAAAACATCGGTATTTTTTGCACATCTTAGAAATGAGCCCGTTATCGTAACAGCAATAGCTCTACACTTTGATTTTGCCCTAAATACTCCTTGGATTAAAGTATGTTCTTAAATGCATTTTATTAATGCAGGTCCGAACAATTATGAGTATCAGACTGGACATATAGCCATATATTTACGCCTCAACTTCCATCCCTTAAATGAACTGCCTTTCGACATTTGTGACTATTTTCCAATTAACGCAACATCTTCGGATATGTTCGGATCACGAATATAAATTGAAAATTATATATCTTGTTATTGTTTGCATTGTGTCAGCTAGCCACGAGAAACTTTAATCATCATGTTGGAAAGTGTTAAAGTTATGATATGTTGAATGTATTGTTGCATTAGCGTTTCAATTTTACGTTTAAAACTGATGTAGCGTATCAGGTACGAAGTGATTAAATTTTCCCCGCGTTATGATAAATATGCTAAACTGTTTCCGTCTACGATCGGATCGTGTTATTTACAGAATGGGAAATTAATGTATTGAGGTATTTTGTTTAACAATTCTGGAATGAAATAATGAACTATTGGTGAAATATAGGTAATAAATGGCGTGATATATGTCTTTGTCGGGGTGATATAAACGCAGTTAGGCTGGTCAAAGTTACGCGTGGAGTCCCTCCACACACTTTTACCATCCCAATTGCATTCATTACCCGTTTATGACATGAATCACGTTATTAATTCCTTAAAACGTTCTGAGAAGAAATAATTGCATTTTATACCTGTATGTGACGCTGTTTCCGATGGAGGATAATTGTCGATTGCATTTATAATTTATTTCTGACTGTTTCCACAGGTTCAACCTTTTGTGTTATGTTCAGTGAAAATTAATTCATAACAAATACGATGGTTCTTGTTAGTTTTATTTTTCATCTAGATATTGTCATATATATCATGTGTGAAAACGCGAAGGCACGTGCTTTACTGATGTTATGATGCTTAGTAATTTTAAATCAATGTTGACGTCAACTAATTCCAAAATAATACAAACGCGTTCTTTAAGTTTATTATTTCATTTGGTAATTATAATTTAAGCTTGGCCGTACCATGCCTAAGCATCACATCCAGTATTTTAGAAAAACTGCATCATTCACTTCATTAAATCCCCTAAAGACTACGCTTGAACCTAAACAGTAAAATATGAGCAGAAACTTATTTGATAACAAACATATTATTGTACCATCATTGACATAAATGACATAAATGTTATTTGTTACATGGGAAATGTATATTCCCTTCAGACACTCACTTCATATTAAAATATAAAATAGCTGTTTCGGTCTATTTTATATAGGGTTGTTTCGTTAGTTAACGAGCACAATCTGGAGTTTACGGCAAAAAAAGTATATTACTTATAAGACATGTTTTTGTTGTTGTGCAACTTCATTGTTCCTCTCTGTGTTAAAGGTACATTACAAAAAATGAAGGTACTGAGATACATCTTAAACGTTTCATTCAACCCAGTTATTGAAAATATCATGTTTACTGTTATCGTTTCACAGGCACATAATACAGTAGAACCCCATTGGCTCGAACTTAAATGGGCCGGCGAAAATAACTCGATTTTCGAAAAATTGGAGCCAAGCGGGAATGCTTACATTTAGTATTAGGAAATCTGTCCTTTACATTCAGTTCAACCTAATTAGAACTTCGAGCCAAGCAAGTTCGAACCAACGGGGTTCGACAATATAGCGTTTAGTGAATAGTATATGCATTTGAAGGTATTTATATTTATATAAAATATGTTATTTAGTAATTTCGTAACTAAAGTCAATTTTCTTAAATATTCACAGTGAAATTAAATAAATGTTCACGTATTTTAATATTAAAGTATGTGCATATCATAATTTACTGGAGATGAATTCATAAAAATTTCAAATTATCAGTAAGACAATAACCATAAGATGATTTATGCATTCTGGACAAGTATTCATGAAACGTGTTAAAGCTGCACTCTCACAGATTTACCTTCCTCACAACTTTTTTTATCTTTTGTCTTGGAAAGAGCAAAGTTTTGCGTAGATATCTGCAAACCAATGATATAAGATTGCTAACACAAAAAACAGATCGTAGATATTCATATTTCCGTTCGAAAATTAATGTTTTATGATCTAAACCGTTTAAGAAAAATGCATAAAACATATTTTTTTGAACTTGAATATGAAATTCTGCGATCTTTTTTTTTGTCAGCTGTCTTATATAACTGGTTTCTAGTGATTTTCGCAAATATTGGCTCGGTCCAAGACAAAAAGTAAAAAAAAGTTGTCAAACGTTCCATCTGTGAGAGTGCAGCTTTAAGTAAATTCTTAAATCGATTTATAAATTTGTCAAAGTTAAAATAAAAGTAAAGTATCAATGAACTAAAAACAAAAGAATACATATTTAATACAATAAATGTCGATAAAGTATTTCAGATATTTAAACTAGTATATCATAACGATCAGTGGGATACTAAATTTAGAAAATGACTTAATATTGGAAATGATTGAAGATGTTTCATGAATACCGACCCAGGCCCGAATGTACGTAGATGTCAAAATTACTTCAAAGTAAGTCTCAAGAAGCTTATGTGTCACGTTCATCGCCCTGACTATACGTACGAGACATTATAAGTATGGAAATATTAGTCGACTCATGAACCAAACTACTAATTGTTAGTCATAGTAGGCTCAAACTGTTTACACCCAATTGCACAGGCTTAAGTGATAATCTCTTTTTAAGAATCACTTAGGCCAAGAACAATAAGTATTTAGATTATCATGCACATTTTGTTTTAAAAATGGAATGGGAGCACGATTATCTTATGTATTAAACTAATTAATTCTATTTATTTATTTTTGAAAAAATATTCAAATACTAAATTAAATTAAATATCTTCTGAATGTTCTAACTGTCTTCCAAGGGGTAAACCAAACTATTTTTAATGCAATGAAAACTACAGGGGTAAACCCAGTAATCGAAATAAAAAAGTAAACCCTATTGAGAGGCACAAGGCAAGGGCCACAACGACAATACACGTGAAACACAAACGACAATACACGTGAGACACAAACGACAATACACGTGAGACACAAACGACAATACACGTGAGACACAAACGACAATACACGTGAGACACAAACGACAATACACGTGAGACACAAACGACAATACACGTGAGACACAAACGACAATACACGTGAGACACAAACGACAATACGCGTGAGACACAAACGACAATACATGTGAGACACAAACGACAATACACGTTAGACACAAACGACAATACACGTGAGACACAAACGACAATACACGTGAGACACAA
Source organism: Mya arenaria (assembly GCF_026914265.1). Taxonomy (NCBI): domain Eukaryota; kingdom Metazoa; phylum Mollusca; class Bivalvia; order Myida; family Myidae; genus Mya; species Mya arenaria. The sequence continues at coordinate 49,950,800 of NC_069135.1, forward strand.
ACGACAATACACGTGAGACACAAACGACAATACACGTGAGACACAAACGACAATACACGTGAGACACAAACGACAATACACGTGAGACACAAACGACAATACACGTGAGACACAAACGACAATACACGTGAGACACAAACGACAATACACGTGAGACACAAACGACAATACACGTGAGACGCAAACGACAATACACGTGAGACACAAACGACAATACACGTAAGACACAAACGACAATACACGTGAGACACAAACGACAATACACGTGAGACACAAACGACAATACACGTGAGACACAAACGACAATACACGTGAGACACAAACGACAATACACGTGAGACACAAACGACAATACACGTGAGACACAAACGACAATACACGTGAGACACAAACGACAATACACGTTAGACACAAACGACAATACACGTGAGACACAAACGACAATACACGTTAGACACAAACGACAATACACGTGAGACACAAACGACAATACACGTGAGACACAAACGACAATACACGTGAGACACAAACGACAATACACGTGAGACACAAACGACAATACACGTTAGACACAAACGACAATACACGTGAGACACAAACGACAATACACGTGAGACACAAACGACAATACACGTGAGACACAAACGACAATACACGTGAGACACAAACGACAATACACGTTAGACACAAACGACAATACACGTGAGACACAAACGACAATACACGTGAGACACAAACGACAATACACGTGAGACACAAACGACAATACACGTGAGACACAAACGACAATACACGTTAGACACAAACGACAATACACGTTAGACACAAACGACAATACACGTGAGACACAAACGTATTTACACCACATACACAAACACAAGGAACCATAAACAGACCACAAACGCATCATCAGCTTATATGCATGTATCTGCAAATCATTTTATGTTAACTGCAGAACATTCGAATTGTCTTATAACAATATTTTAAATATTTTCGTCACTTTCTCAGGCGTTTGGTGAAACGGTAAAGACCGATTTTACTTTTATATATTCTAAACGGATTGTGAAATGTTGCGTTGGATGAGAAACTAAACATTAACTGTTTTGGCCTAATACTTAGTTCATCAAACAAAATGTGTTCAAAAAAGACGTTTGCAAGAAATTAAATGATAATGCGAGTGTTGCTCTCTTCAGAACCGTTCAGCCTCGATCATCAAAAGGACAATGGGCCAATGTTACGTCGTCATGCTTGAGTTGTCAATGTAGCAATACAAAGTTAATGTATAAGTATGATCAATTATTTGACTTTAAAAGAATAAATAAATATGATTCATGTGATAAAAAGAGTATCAGCCTTTATATTCGCGTTTATTAAATAAACAGCTGCACGTGCACAAACTCTCAAGTTTAAAAAGCTCCAAATCAAACTATATTGTGCACCTTTAAACTGTCAAACGATGTTGTTTGGATATTTATATTGGTTTTGAAACGTTTGAATAACTTCACGTTATTCGTAGTTCAATTTGTAAGAGCATAGTCTCTGAAACTTTGGATGCATGTTGTTAACGCATTCGTGAGCGTTCGATTTAAATAAACACGGACAATATTAGCATGATAATGCTGAAAGCGCATACAATAATGCAGACCTTCCTCTTAGCATTTCAAGTTATGGCAAATATGACAACTTAAGTTCCATATACATACAACAACCAAATGGTTGCTGTCAAACTGTTAGACATATATAAAGCAGAACAAAACGCATGGAAATTAGGGGACCTTCATCTCCAACTCAAATGTACATATGTCACTTTTTGCCTTTACAGCTAAATTCCCATGATGAATATAAATTTTGATTTTGTGTAAGACCTATTTACAAGGCAGCGTCCGTTTATATGCTGTTGCATTATTCATGCGTCAATGAATTACATGTGGTCATTGCCATACGTGGATGAATGTAAACTTTTCGTCATTGCTTCAACTTAAACAAAATAAAAAATGTTTTCTGAAATGAACGATAACATCGCTATTTACTTATCGACTTCCACTACAACAAGACAGATGTGGCAACTTTTTACTAAATTATTCTGTGATAATCCTGTATTAAAATAACCATTGTCTTCTTACTTATTACATTCTAAAAATGCCCCGACCGAAAATGTAGAGCAATGGTCATGGAACCATGTATCTATTAAACGCAACGAATCATTCTAAATTACCCTTCCAAACGGTGTTATGTCGAATTACTAAAATTGAAGAATGGTTGTTTAACGCTTAATACAATTTAAACGTTCTGTCTTGACTGAATAAATCTACTAAATACTTTACAGTCCCACAGGTACGTAATACGACGGCATTACAGTAGTCCTGTTGATGTGTCTTATCTATGAATCACAGAGTCGTAAGTAGAAGCCAAACACAGACAAGCCATCTCCTATGAAATGTGCCCGCATGAATTATTGAGTAAGGTAAAAGATCTAAAAGGTGATGAATCAAGTTTCTCTCATTTGTATTTCAACAATCAAGTGAGATATTTTGTACTACTGTTGGAAAGTGATGAAGCAACGTAGATTAGACGAAATATATGACTCTTAAAAACTCGTTGCCCAATTATGAGTTCCGAAAAAAATGTGCGAAACTATTTCGCTAAGCGCAGAGTTTCGTCATTGGAAAATCTCAGTATTCTGTAAGCACCATTAGTTCAATTCCATGAAAACTAATTTCCTTATGTAAACCTAGATTAACAGCTGCCGATGTGCGATCGAATGTCTTTTATGTTGGCTTGCATTTGCTCCAATACTAAGTAATATGTAGAATATGTTGCATTCATCAAACACTTATGATGAATATACATTTAATAAATCGGAAAATTCCAATCTCATAATAACTTGCCCCTGACCATGATTATAACACAGTGCAAACATTCTGGTAATATGACATCATTCTGCTTTCCCGAATCTTAAATCGCTTTGAAGGCAAAGATAGATATGATCGGAGTTAACACCGCCACTATATAATACTTCAACATTCGAAACGTCTCTTCCATTCGCAAACTGTCTCTGAACAACAATAACTACCTGTACATGTTATTCTACATACAGTTTACATTTTATTTTACATAAAATGAAATCAACCGAGTAATCCCCTTCTTAATTGTACAATATGGGGCGGCACAAGGCATCACAATGCAGCATTAACGCCAATCGCTCAATCAAATAACAAGCGTATTCGTACATCGGATACCTAAGGGGGAAATCCCTTACACTCTCGTGAATAAAATATATAACCTAAATAATAATTATGATGTCTCTTTTTTATGATGGTAGTACAAAAATTGCAAATTCCGGAAACCGTTAGTAAAGCCAATTTAAATCCCTTATTTATATATAGTTGTTTCATTCTGAAGGTTATATGTCTTTAGTATTGATAGAGATGATTGCTTTTGTATTATTTTGTTTATTGGACAAAGACATACTTGTTATTTAAGATGAAAATTATGTATTTTTTTAGTGTTCAATATTTAATTACATTACATTATTTGTTTTCTTGGTATCGAGGAAATAGTGACATTGTTCATTTCTATAATCTGATGGCATCGGTAAATGTTACCCATATTAAATCAACTGCTCTTTACGTTCATTTAAGGAATGAATTGCGGGGTTGATGTCATTATATTTATATATTTATATTTTCATTATAATTTATATTATATTTACACCACTAGTTTATTATTTCATTCGATAATTGTTAAAAAAATAACTTTCATTTCATTTAAATAAAAACTTTCAGTAATCCTTTCTTACCCATTCTGTAACCGGAAACTTTTTTTCAAATGACGTCACAATAATGCGGGAAAGATCAACCACTTGAAATCACTTTTAAACGTTAAATTGAAACACTTATGGGAACAATACATTTAAATTTGATAAATTGACACTTTCTAAAATGTTGATTTATATTTTACGGGACCTGCTGACACAATACAAACAATAACAAGATCAATAGTGTTCAGGTATATTGTGCGATGAATTGCGATCCGAACATATCCGAAGATGTTGCGTTCAGCGATTAATAAACGCAATCCCGAAAGGCAGTTCACATAAGGAATGGAAGTTGAGGTGTAAATATAAACTCATGTTAGTTATCGATAGCACTTAACTTTGTTAACCAAGAAACACAACTCTTATTTAGTTACATATATGTATTTTGTTATATTTGATTTGCATTGTAACATATATTATGGGCTAGAGGCCTTTCATTGAATACAATTTCGTGCGTACAGTTCCCTAAAAATCAGTAAACTAAAAAAGCTCAGCATAATACATAATATATTAATTTACTTTTTCCCTTTTCTGAGAGAATTTCCGTATTTTAGAAAGAATAACAGAAATAATGATAACAGTTTTAAGATATTGGAGGTACTATTTTCTTACTGCAGTAAAATACATTCAACGATATCTAATTCTTTATTGTTTGTTAACGAAACGATAAAAATGAAACGGAACATATCGCTTAACTTGGAACTGTAATTGAAATAATTTCTTTTCAGCTGCGCCAGTATGCAAAACGTCCGAGACAAACATGACAATAAGGCGATTGTTGAGAACTTTGAAAACGTTAACAGCGTGATTAACGATTTGCTATAACCTCTACGAGTGAAATAGTTATTGATATGCTCAAATTTAAAAACAGAACAATTACAACTGACACAATTCAATTGTCTCACATTTTGTTAGATCACGTGTATCCATTAAAATGACAGATCAGGAACTATTTTAAAGTTCACGACGATGACGTAAACAACGTCGTCAACTTTAAAAAAGCTCAGAACAACCGGCTCTTTGCGTTTAAAAAAGTAATATGCTGAAAACTTAATGTTCGAAATTGCTATTTGGGCGGTGCATATGTTATCTTGTTTACCTTAAGACATTATGGTTTTAATATTTGATTGACGAGTACGCTAGGCTCAGTTGTTTTACAAAAAGTAGCAATATCCATGAGTTTTCAAGACACGCAACTAAATAATCTCACTCTCAAGTAGCTTGTTAAAATTTGAGACGGTTTGAATTTCTCGCTTGCGATTTGATTATTCACGATTTTTATATAAATAAATATTGAATATAAAGCTGCTCGATCAGTGAAATTAAATAATGACGTCGTGAATTTAAAAACTCGCAGAAATGACTGAAATTAAAAAGTCAATAATAAAGGACCTGCCAAAATTATAGCCATCTACAGTGCAATGAATCTTATCAGGACGCTTGTATTTTAAGGCAATAAAATCCCACCATTATTGGTATACTGTTGTCGAATGTATCCTTTTCAGATCAAGTGTTCCATGCCGTCTGATCTATTGACACAGTCAAAGGGGTATACAGAAAGAAGGTCATGATTAATCTCTTTTTCTTGATGTATTGTGACAGACTGGAAGGTACAAAGCTCTTTATTGTTATCAGGCAAATCGAATTTATAAACACGTCACTTAAGAGATTCCAATGGGTCATAATGTCAAGCGATATATTTTGTATTGGGGAACATTTATATGTCTTCAGGAATATCCATTGTGTACCTTTGGCTATAATATAAAATAATACGTTTATTTTGGTAAAAACCGCTACTGGTTATAATATTATGATATATCCATAAATTTTCTTTCAAGTGAAGACTTATTCAGAATATAATTTTATTTTGGATATTTATTTCATAAACCACTGTTTGACTATCTATCTTAAATTTATGATAGTATCTCCGCTGTGGAGTTAATCATAAAGGTCGCAAAAGTATGACACTGAAATTAATTTTAGAACATTTAAACGTCTAGAAATAAAAAAACCCCACTCCGTTAAACGATCTGAATTATTTCCCACAAGTTAAATTGCCTTAAGGTAAAACGATCTTTATTCACAGGAAAATCCGTTTCATAATACAGTTCTGTTTTTCTATACATTATTATATAAGTCATATAGAAAAACAAAAAGAGTATTTCCAGGATTAAAAAGAATATATCTTATCACTTATATGCAGAACATGTATTAAACTTTAGTACAAAAGGTCATCTTGATCTGTTTTATTTATTAATTTATGGCCAGGTAGAAGTTCCTACTAACAACTAAAGCCATGCTATATCATGGACAACGTTAATTGTTTTGATTTCGTTACATGTTGACAATATGTAGAACGTTTGATGCAACGCACTATGTTATGGTAGAATACGTTATCTTGAATTTCTTGCACACACTGCAGACATTTCCGGCTGAAATAAATGAATATTGTTAAATAAAACAAAACATTTAATTCTTTCTATACCTATTCCTGATGAGCTCTGTTTTTATTTCATTACAGCCGCTTTATTTATCTATCGTTTTCATTTCAAAACTGTCCAAATTCATCATTCATTTGTTGGCTTTAACTGTTCAAGCACGAACATAATGATGATTTACCATGATTGAGTTTCGTGAACACATAAGTTCCAATATTGAAACGGTAACAGACAAAATGGGCGTTACCGTTCTATAACTACCGTGTGGAAAAATTAATACACAAATTAGAAGTGAAACTTCATTTTTTACTTTTCAACTAAAAGAAGGCGACATTTGACCCAAATTGTGCATCATACTCAGATTGGGTCGTGCCAAATCTCAACGCCTGTTTCCTGCGACGTTCACATTAAACTTTTGTCGAATAAAACATGTAAATCCTTTCTAGACACTGTTTTTCTTGCCATTTGATATATTGGCATAGATAAACGGATTAACGGACAAATTCTTGTTCATGATGTATTACAATAGCAGAAGAAACTCAGAGATCGTTATGGTATCAGGGAAGATCAGTAGTCGAAATCGAATTTATAAAACGTCATTTAAGAGTCTCAAATGGACCATAATGTCAAACGATATAATGCGTAAAGCAGAATATCAATACTCCTTGAGGAAAGATTAGTGTGCGCTATGGTATAAGCATCTGTCCTGATTTGGGCTGACAGTCGCTGACGTTAGATTTCTGTTATGTTATGAATCCCGAATGCATCGCAGTGGTCGCAGCGCATACACTATGAGCGGGTAATCAAATTGCAAATGTTTGCCACTTTTTTTTCAATTGATTGCTACGTGGCCACAAATTTCCCAGTTGAAAAAGTGCCAAAGCATCGCTTATATCAATTCAGGAGTGATATGTGTTGTTGAAAGAAAACAATGATGTCTTGAATATAGATAAGTTTATCAAAATTGAGCGCTATATTTCACATTATATTATAGTCAAAGTATATCAACGACTTCGTACCATTATAAACAACATTTTTTTATTAATTGATTAGTGTTTTTGGTGCATTTACGTAAACGTAACGAACAGAACATTTAAAGAAAATACTCGATTTTTATTGGCCCACACGAACATGCGAACACAAGTTATATGCTTCACTTTAATACTGATACCAGTTCAACGAGTTCGAAGTGTCGGAAAAATTGAATGATTTAGATCACCTCTATGATACTTTTTTACGTGCATTCGTCAAAATCGATCAACGCTAAATTAATGAGCTGAAAATTTGAAATGAAATTCTCGATTGTCATTCGCCCATACGAGCATGCAAACACCAATGAAGACGGACACACACTTTTTCCATAAACCACTGTCTGAATATCAATCAGAAATAAGCGATTTCCCATATGCTGTGTAACTAATTGGAAATACTCCAATAACACGATACGAGATATACAAGTCGTGTAAACCACATAACTGGAACTCGTATAACCATTTTTAAAATAAACTATTTTGAAACCAATCTTGTCTCATCTGGAAATCAATTAATGAAGTGAAATTCTATGCGGTATTCCTATTGCAATGCATTTGAGGGAAAACATGGTGCCCAAAACTGAGCGAATCCATTTTAAGTGTCCGATAGGATAATCTTACGTTTATCAAAAACTTACCACCAGGCATCACATAGTAGGATTTCTTTATCAAATAGCAAGCGTATCTTAACATCGGATACCTTACGGGAAATTCCGTTACAATCTAGTTAATAAAATATACATTTTATATAAAAAGCAATGATGTCTTTGTTCCATGAAGGTTGTTTAAGCTTTGTACAGTTCCCGCTCGGGTTTCGAAAACAGTTAGTGAATCTAAATTAAATCCTAACTTTAATTTAGATACATTTTTTTTTAAATTTCCGTACCGTTCCCCACGGGTTCCGTAAGTAAAACAAGACCAGCAAAATAAATCATAAATTAGAGTAATCATTTCCCTTTTCCGAGAGGATTTCCGTATATTAAAAAAGCATAGAGAACGCATTATGATAGTATTAAGATAAAGGCGGCACTATTTACCTACTGCAGTAAAACACACTTATAGTATTCCGGAGACCGTTCTTTGAATTTCAAAAGATACATAAACTCGCTATTACCAGTGAATCATAGACTTAATCCATTTAACAAACTCATTGCCTGTTTTATTTGCAAACAGTTAAATAGTATGCCTCTGGACAACACTTACTAATTCCGACATACACAATCGATGAACACTACTGCTAGCGCTAATCATTGTAAATAATACACGTTCCGAAACATAAGTTTACTACCAGCTGTGCAAAAACCATGTTCGATTTGATTTTAAACATAAATTGTCATAAAAAACACATTTAAGTGCGCTGAAATATCATTTCGCTCCTGAGAAGTAAAGATCTGGTATGTAAAACGGACACTTAGCAGAGCTAATTTACAAGATACAATCCCAGAGGTATATATCAAAACGACAGGAACGTAGTCAGGCTGACATGTCTCTAATCTCCCGCCAACCAGACTCCTAAGTACTGCAATACATCTTGATCAGAGGGACTAGCAAATGGTGCCGTTCTGTAAATTTGATATACCGTAATGGCACATTTAGGGACGCCGATCACTTACGTCGACAAGCCATTTCCGATGTCGAAATAAGCTCCTGAGCCGTGAATTATTTGGTAATATACCGACGTTGAACGTTTATTACACACGGAGATATAGAGACAAACACTTTGTACGCCGGCTAATTATTGCTAAAGAAAAGCGGCGATGAAGCGATGACGATGAGGCGCGCTCAGTAGGTAAGTTCGGAGAGAAACAAAAGTTCTGACAATTTGGAGCAGTGTTATTCAATCGTAGTAAAACATTCTTGGTCAGTAAAATGTTGGTCGGATTCTAATCTTATTTATTGTATTCATCAATATTTCCAAACACAAATGTATAATGTATGACAAAAAATGGTAAATTATATAGGAGAGTTGTTCTCGTTTTAATTGTATGCCTATTCAATGTTTCTTTCAATATTTATTTTTCCACTCAATCTTAATTTATTCAAGGCAATACAAAAAAACATAGTTATTTCATGAATTATTGTCTGCAGAAAAAGTACTTAAAACCCTTCGCAGTTTAAAGAATCAATTAATTCTCTTAGGTTTTGCATTTAACAGAGGTTCTAAGATTAGTCATGCAGAACCCAGACTCGATGTTTGATTTATTGCAATTTCTTCTAAACATTTTCCAATAACCTATAGCAATTTTCCGATCTCATAAATGTTTAAGATGTAATTGTATATTTTATTCTGTATCAAGAAGGAAATCATGAAACCACTTAGCGCGGGCAAGTGTTTCGTCTTTTGTGGTTTTCTGAGATTTATTATATGAATTTGCTCATCGGGGAGACTGCAGGGTCGGTATTCATAAACCTTATGTTTATATCATTATAAATTAGGCCTTAACTTAGGTCGATTCCGAACAGTCAAATTATAATAAAAAGCGGATATCTTATTGATAAATGCTTTAGGAGTTTATAGCGACACTCACTAAGAAATGTTATTTAAACACAAAGTATACGAAAAAAGAATAGTCTTTATCAGTTTGTGTATTTTCTTCTTTTCTTTAAGAGTGTTTATGCGAAAGTGTTTGCTTGTTATCAAACAGCTAGAAAACAAAGAGTTATCCCGATGTTCTAGTTTTGTCGATTTTTCGGTTTAGTTATACACTTTTTGTATTTCGGTCGTATCAATTGTTCGTTATATCGAAGCATTTCTCAAGGTCGCAACGACTTCGACATAGCGAGTTTGGACTCTACTCTATCTTTTGACTATAAAAGGCGCTGTCGACGAGGAAAAATACCTCTCAGTTGCATTAATTTGTGTTTTTAATTTATTTCAAGAGATCCAATATTTCAGTCAGTAAATCCCATTTCATTACTGAATATCGGTTCTGGTTGCTTTAAAGGCGTACATTAAATGTTGATGCAAATTTATTTTAATGCATTATCATGTTTAAATTATTTTTACTGTGATCATCAAAACCCAAACAGGGACATGATTTAGATACAGATAAAAATATATTAAGAATATTTTGGCGCTTTTTCAAATTGGTGTTTTGTGGCTACGAAGCCATTAATTAAAAAATTGTTTTATTTTTTAAATTGTTATCTAAATCTTATTTTTTGTTTTTGATTAAATCATTCCCATTTCCAACGTCATCGCGCACAGGGCTATGACACAATTTCAACAACGTCATTTCCGAAATGATGTAACGTTCGTATACTATTCTATTTGACGCGCTTTTTTTTTTTTTTTTTTTTAATTAATAGTCATTTTAGATATACAAAAAAATGTTGATTTCAATATAATATCGCAATATACTTCAACTCGTGAATACCGAAAGTATTAACCTGAGTAATCAAATTAAAAAAAAAAACCTTTCTAGGCGCTTGTCAAAACGACATGGAACTACAGACACAAACGTATAAACACCACATACATGCAAACAAACACCCCAAGCAGACCACGCATCAATTTATTTTACTGATACATGCTGGGATAACCTTCTTATAACCGGCAGTGAAACACGAGTTCACTGGAACTGGAGTCTACCAAACCATTTAATATGATGAATATTATCATTATACGTACTTTGACTAATGACGTTAAAAAATACGGATTCAGTTTCGTTTGAGCTGTTTGAAATGTGAACGTGTTGATAACATTATTGAGCATGTTATTATACTCAGAATTTAGAACATTGTGTTTTTCACCAAATAACCGGTTATTATGCATTTGATATGAAACAAATCGAGCGTTTTTCTCCTAAGGAAAGTTTGCCGCAGACCATAATTATGACAAAGTGCAAAAATGGTGCAATTATAACGACTTTCAGCTTTATCATAATTGTCAATTACGTGGAGGCGACACCAGATACAATACAATGCTGTTGTCTTATTTCAAATAGACATTATTGAAATATCCACGCAAGAATGGTTCTATATTTACAAATGTTGATAAAAAAACCTACATTTTTGTTTATAAGAAATGAAGAGTTTGCGTTATTAAAGTTATAGAATTAGAAATGTGCCCATGCAATTGACCATTCAATTAGTGCAGTTAATCGAGATTATTTTGCGAGGTTTGTCAATTAATCTATTGGATAATGCAACCATGTGCTTTAATTTATTCATACAATATAATCCTGTTAATGGTCAACTGTTGATTTGACATCTGGTCACAGGTTTGTTGTTGTTATGTTGATGGTTCAGATGAAATATTAAACACTTCAAAGTGTAATAAAATGAAAACTCAAGGGACAAGCTAAGTAGCCAAACATTTACCTAATACGCTTTTTAGAGGCCAGACAAACGACAGACTCATTTTCCTAAAACAGCACAGACATACTTCTCACGCATCGAAATACTTTTTGTAGTAATGTTGGGGTTACCAACTTAGAATGGTTAGTGAAACAGGAGTGCGTTTCAGAGACGATCGTTAAGGCGATCGTTAGCTGATTTTGGTAGTACGACCAAAATTACCGATCGGCACCGTTTCAGAGACGCAACGTGCACCTGCTTTATCGTTAATTTTGCTCGTAAACCTACGACCGGTAAGAGGCACTCGTTAACTTAACGATCAAGATGGCGGATGAAGATTTTCTCCATATCAAAGTATATTTTTACTTTTTATCAACGTTTGAGAGTTTAATAATGCGTGTAGCATGTTCGCTGGTGTGGAATTTTCCAACTATGTCTAAAAATAGCTGAAAACAGTACGATAATGTTCTATTTCCGCCGTTCTGTCAAAAAAAAGGATTTTAACTGTAGAATATGTAAGCTTTTTGTTATATTTAGTTAATGTGCAGATATTGTGTGCATCTAAAACATGGAATATTATGTACAATTTAATTTGGTTTCATTGCAGTTTAATATGTCATGTAAAACATTTTCTTGAAATTCTTCTATTTCGGATGGTTTTTAATTCGGATAAATAAATGCCTGTACATATTTTGTTGTAATATTACCGGTCTTTGTGGCATGTAGTCAGTGAATTATTAATCCGTGTTACCATTTTATCATGTCATAATATAACATAATTATTTTTATTATTTTTACACATCTAAAACTGATGCTAAATATGTAAATATACTGTACAGTAATGTAAACAACACTGTCACAACAAATAAGTTGATTATTGGCACTTTAATACCATGGACACTATTAGGTGACAATGTAATCATTTTGTTTCACCTTTACTTGTAATTGAAACTTGTTTTAGTAAGGTATCATATGGTTTATGTAGAACTTTATAGTATATATACATATGTGAGTTTTCAACTGACAAAGGTTAAATCTTGTCTTTTTCAGTCATATCATTTGATGCCAAGTGTACAATAAAAACTGAAATGAAAATTGACAACAGAAGTGTCATGGTCTGGTTGGAAAATGCTGTGTTCTTCATTTAACTCTGGTTTAATAATGGTATGGAAAAGGGAATTAAATTCTAATGTTGGTTTTATGAATAATAATGGAGGCATATTCAACATATGAACACATTGTCATAAGGACTAATGTAGAAACTAAACTGCAAAACCATATTATGTACCTGCAGTTGATGCACAGGCTATGTACAGATGCTTATTGATATTCTATGTTTTCATTTTTTTAGTTGTTTTGCTTGTTAAATATTTGTTTTAGTTAATTATTTCAGGCTGGTGATAGAAAACTATCAAGAATGCTTCAAGCTGGCAATGGAGGGAAGTGTAAAAGTAGGTTGGAAATGATAAAATGTAATAGGATATAAACCAATTTTATGAATAATACAATAAGATAATTTTTTATATTGATACATTTGTGTGTAACCTTCATTATTTGAAATGAAATTTCTTATATTTATTTAAATTTGACTTTGCATTTAAAAGCCATTACAGTAGCATTAGATTTTCCAAATATATATATATATATATATATATATATATATATATATATATATATATATATATATATATATATATATATATATATATATATATATATATATACAGTTTCAACTGTGATGTATATCCAGTTGTACATGTTTCCTCTAAAGATTAAAACACTTTTGAATTATATAGGAAAATTTAAATGATAATTTATTCAAACTTATGATAATATAAAAACACACACTACCATGGTAGATCATGTAAACCTTCATACTATCTTCTTATAGAAATTAAGTGAATCTTCTGATATTTCTGAATACATTTATTTTTACTTTGACTGGCTCATGTTTAAACACAGAATGCTACATAAAGTGTATACTCAAGTGTATACCGTAACATGATTGAAATAGATAATAGATAATATTTGCATGAAACTCTGAACACTTAACCACTATGGCAATCTGCACAAGTTAAGATACTTTTTGTTGAATAATGTGTTTTGATGAGAGGAGCTTGTAAAATATCTGTATTTCTTTTAGTCATTTTGTGTATTTGAAACATGGCTGCAAATGTAGATTTTATCATGTATTTTGAATGGATCTGAAATACTGTTTATTTAACTGTTATTACAACGATTGCCACAATAAAGATGGATTTATGAATTGACTTCATACAAAAAATCCAACCAGTCAAAATTGTATTTTCGAACTGTTTCCCTATACAATAACTCTCAGTCACAGTTTTGGTACATAAACGTATGAACTTTACTTGTGATCTGAACTAAGGCCGGTTGTTGATGATTGTAATCAGTCATCATCATCACCCTCATCATCATCATCATCATCCACCACAGCCACCACCACCACAAACTTCACCACCTTCATCATCATCCATATCATCAATCATCATCATCTCGTCATGATCATTGTCGTCATCGTCACATCATAATTCATATCATCATCTTAGTCGTCATCGTCGCATTATCATTATAATAATCATAATATTTGCCTTCGTCGTCGCTGCATTATCACTATCGTCGTCATCGCATCATCATTATAGTTTCGTTGTCGCATTATTATTATTAAATCATCATTGTCGTTGTCGTCGCATCAGCGTGACCATCATCATCAGCACAACGCTGCACGTTTGCTTTTTCTTTACAGAACATTCATAATACGCATACTATAATATTTCATTTATCAAAGACTAATTTAAAGTAAAAGCACCAGCCTGAAAAAAACAACGTATTTTGTTGTTGTCCAATTTTCATTATAATTACACCAATTTTAAAGGGACTGCCTCCATCACAAAAAATCCCGGATGATGATTTACTTAAGATACAATTGTAACATAAATAGCAGATGTTTAATCAGAATAGAGGCCACGAGTTTGTATCATTTGTGTCAATTATTATAAAAAGGAGAGTTACATTAATTGATTCCCTTCGAGAGATTATCAGTATTAATATTATTATTATTATTATTATTATTATTATTATTATTATTATTATTATTATTATTATTATTACTATAATTATCATTAGTAAAAGAGACAGGTGCGCTCATCAGATTAATAAGACGTAACGTCATTTCACTTCAGACTGGGTCACTCGCTTTAACGCTGTGCTTTATCGTTATTTTTTACGTACGACCGGAGAGTTTATGAGACGTTTCTGAAACGCCTTTATGATTATCGTTAAGTTGGTCGTCATTATGATCGTAAATTTACGATAATGGCAGATCGTAAAATCTATCTGAAACGCACCCCAGGAGCTTTAACCGATTAAAAAACTGACCATTCAAGCGAACTATTATGTTTTAAGTGCATTGTTCAAACAATCATAATTATGGAAAACTGCATTAAAAAAGAAAGCAGTATGCATTTGTTTCAAAAGTTTGAGTTTATGTTAAATTTGTTTCTTACCTGTTCACTTTATACTACTATGAAATGATTGCCTGGTTATAACTTTTACTGTTTTCGTTTGCTTTGCAAAATGTGAGAGTTTCCAATAAGTACATTACAAAAAATCAAATCAATATGTGGTAAGATCTAGGATTTGTTATTGTATTCTTACTGCACGTTTCTCAAAATTGAACTTGCAATAAATATCAATTTTAGACAATTCAAATATGTTGGTTATGGCATCAATAACTTTCTGCAGATAATGTGTTTAAGACTTTTCGTAATGTTCAAACACAATGATTTGAATAGCTTTTATCTATTCTATTCCTCCAAGGTCTTGCAATGGACAGAGTCTATGATTATTCGTGCAGTATCTATATTTAATGTTTGGTTTATTGCCATTTCCATCTCAAATGGAAGCATATACAATCCCTATGCATTTTTTTCTTCAAAATATTATATGCGATATTGCTAAAAAATATAACACTTTTAAAATGCTACTCGTTTTTAAGAAGTAAAACCAAACATCCTATATGCTATATCGTTTTAGGAAGGGGAAAACATATAT
Source organism: Mya arenaria (assembly GCF_026914265.1). Taxonomy (NCBI): domain Eukaryota; kingdom Metazoa; phylum Mollusca; class Bivalvia; order Myida; family Myidae; genus Mya; species Mya arenaria. Next base: position 49,966,459 of record NC_069135.1, read on the forward strand.
TATGTTATGTTGTTCAAATAAGGGAACATCTAATATGCTTGACTGTTTCATGAAGAGAAACATCTGATATGATCGATTTAAATCATGTTTAATAAGTTCCCTTTTTAGTGACATTTGTTATCGTTGTCATAAACTTGAGTACTATTTTATGGAGGAAATGATTACCCACCCAGATCATCGGTATGTTTTGCATATCTTAGAGTTGAGCCCGTTTCCGTTATAGCAATAACTTTACACTTCGATTGTGCCCTTAATATTGCTTAGATAAAAGTATGTTATTGACCGTATTTCACATATGCAAATCCGACCAATGAAAATTAGACTGAAAATAAAGCTATAGATTTACACCTCAAATTCCATCCTTTAATGAACTGCCTTTCGGCTAGTGCGAATATATATATATATATGCATGCAAATTGAGAATTGTTTATTTTGTTATTATTTGCAATGTGTCTGCGGGGCACGCGAAACTTTAATCGAAATGTTGGAAAGTGTAAAAATATTATATTTTGTTGAATGTATTGTTGTCATTAGCGTTATAAACGTATCAATTTCCTACGAAGTTATTATTTTTTCCGGCATGGTTGAGACGTATAATATATGAAAAATATGATATATAACTGTATCCGGTTTCGGTCGGATCGTGTTATTTAAAGAATATGTGGGAAAGAAAAACTGTGAGTTTTTTGTTGGAATGAAGCATTTTCTTTAACCATTCTTGAAAAAAAAAAATACTGAACTATTTGTGAAAATATAGGTAATGAACATCGTGATGTATGTCCTTGTCGGGGTGATATAAACGCAGTTAGGATGGTTACAGTACGCTTGGAGTCCCTCCACAAACTTTAACCATCCCAACGGCATTCATTACCCGTTAATGACATTAATCACGTAATTCATTCCTTAAATAGTTCTGAGAAGAATATTGCATTTTTTTATTGTTTGATGCGCTGTTTCCGATGCAGGATAATTGTCGATTGCTTTTATAATTTTAATCTGACTGCTTTTAAAGAGCCAGTCGTTTTTGTTAGTATCAGTGTAAAACCATTCATAACAAATACTCTGGGTCTGGTTGGTTTTATTTTTCAGCTAGATATTGTCATATATATCAAGTGTTTCCGGTCCAGATGGGAAAATCCGATCCGAAGGCTAGTGCTTTACTACAGCCATGCTGCGTAGTAATTTTAAATCAATGTTGACGTCAAATAGTTCCTGAATAATAAAAACACCTTTTTTAGATTACTTTTTTCATATGATAATTATAATTTTAATTTTTGGCCGTACTATAACTAAGCATCACGTCCAGTTTTTTAGACAAACTGCATCATTCACGTTTGAACCTAAACAATGCAATACGAGCAGAAACTTATTTTATAATAAACATATTATTGTTCTATCATTGACGTAAATGTTATTTGTTACATGGTAAATGAATATTCCCTTCAGACACTAAATTCATATTATAGCATAAAATGTTTGTTTCGGTCTGTTTTATATAGTGTTGTTTCGTAAGTTAATGGGCACAAATCTGGCATTTAGAGCAGAAAAGTGTATTACTCAGTGAATTCATGTTCTTTACAACACATGCTTTTTCTTTTTGCAATTGCATTGTTCCTCTTTATGTTAACGTTTATAACAAAAAGGATGGTACTGAGATTCATCTTAAACGTGTCATTGAAACAAGATATTGTATAAGTATCATGTTTACTGTTATTGTTTAATGGGAACATAATATAGTCGAACACCGTAAGCTCGAACTCACATGTGCCGGCGAAAATACCTCGAGCCTCGAAAAATTCGAGCCAAGCGGGAATGATTACATTCAGTATAAAGAAATTGGTCGAGCTGACGAGGATTTCGAGCCAAGCGAGTTCGAGCCAGCGGGGTTTGGCTGTTTAGCGTTTAGTAAATAGTGTATGCCTGGGACGGTATTCATAAAACATCTGAAGTACCGTTAATTAAACTTAAGCCAGTTTCCTAAAATGTTCATAGTTAATTTCAATGAAAAGTACAAGTATATTTGATATAAAAGTATGTATAATAGTTACGATTTATGGAAAATAATTTATTTAGATATAATTAGTTGTTATATCATTCGACAAGTGATAAACTGAACTTAGGAAATTGACTTAAGATGCTTTATGAACTCGAGCACAGATGTAGAAGTCAAAAGTATTTCACAATAAGTCTCAAGAAGCTTATGTGTGACGTTAATCGCCATGACCATACGAACGGTACAACAGACATAATGAGTGGAAATATTAGCCAAGTCATCAACCCAACTGCTAATTGTTAGTCATGGTAGGCTCAAACTGTCAACACCCTATTGCATAGGCTTATGCTGTAATCTCTTTTCTAGAATCACTTAGATCAAGAAAAATAAGTATTTAGATTATCATGCACATTTTGTTTTAAAATGGGAGCACGATTATCTAATTTATTTCACTAATTAATTTTATTTTATTTTTCTGAAAAATATTCAATTGCCAGATTAAATTAAATTCTTCTTAATGTGCTAATTGTCTTCCAAGGGGTATACCAATATATTATTTAATGCAATAAAAGCTACTGGGACAAACCCAGTAACCGAAAAAAAACAAGTAAACCCTGAAAAGAGGTACAAGGCAAGTGCCAACACGACAAAACATTAGAGGAACAAAGGTATTAACACCACATAGACATACGCAAACATCACAATCAGACCACAAACGCATGATCAGGTTATATGCATGTCTATGTGATTAATTTATTGTTAACTACAGAAAATTCCATTTGTCTTATAACTATCTTTTGAATATACTTTTCACTCTCTCGGGCGTTTGGCTTTAACAGTAAAGACCGATATTATGTTTAATATTTTAAACGGATTGTAAAATCGAATCCTGCGTTGTCTGAGACACTTAACATTAACTATTTTGGCCTAAGACTTAGTTCATAAAACAGAACGCGCCCAAGATGCAAGAAATGCCAAACTAAGCTTGTTCTTGGTTCTTAAATGTGAATGCGAGCAGTTGTGTTATTCTCGTTCAGGTTCCGTTAAGCCTTGATTATCAAAAGGATAATGGGTCAATTTTAAGTCGTGCATGCTTAAGTTGTCAATGTAGCATATATTTTGTATTTGTATTAAATAGAATAAAGTTTTCAAGCGTTTATGAGTATATTTGAAAAGGGTATAATATAGATTAATGTATTTAAAAAAGGCCTCATTCTGTTTTACTTATTTGGCTTTAATGATAAAAACAAAACAAAAAACACATACGATTTGTGTACAGCTACAAGAATGTAAGCCCAAACACAAAGATAAAGTATTATTATGCTTAACTTATTTGACTTATTTTTTTTTATATGATTCGTGTAAAAATAAAAAGAGTATAAGCCTTTATATTTGCGTTTATTTAATAAACAGCTGCTCGTGCACAAACTCTCAAGTTTAAAAAGCTCCAAATATCAAACTATATTGTGCCCCTTTAAACTGCCAAACGATGTTGTTTGTATCTTTATATTGGTTTTGAAACGTTTGAATAACTTTACATTATTTGTAGTTCAATTTGCATAGTTTCTGCAACTTTGAATGCATGTTGTTTATGCATTCGTGAGCGTTCGATTTAAATAAACACGGACAATATTAGCATGATTATGCTGAAAGCGCATTCAATAATGCGTCCTCTAAGCATTTAAAGGTATGGCAAAGTAGTGCTTATTCCATACGTCTATTTCATAACTATCATTATTGGTTATAAAATGCATATTCCATTGGCAATCTGAGCTTGATCACATACAGCTTGGTTCTTAAAGCGTCTACAGTAATGGCAACCTAAGTTCCATAGACACACAACAACCAGATGGTTACTGTCAAACTGTTAGACATATATTAAGCAGAACAAAACGCATGGAAATCAGGGGACCTTCAGCTTCAACTCAAATGTACATATGTCACTTTTTGCCTTCACAGCTAATTTCCCATGATGAATATAAATTTTGATTTTATGTTAGACCTATTTGCAAGATAGCGTCATTTTATACACTGTTGCATTATTCATGCTTCAATGAATTAGATGTGGTCATTGCCATACGTGGATGAATGTAAACTTTTCGTCATTGCTTCAACTTAAACAAAATAAAAAATGTTTTCTGAAATGAACAATAACATCGCTATTTATTTACCAACAAAATGTATGTGGCAACTTTTTAATAGATATTAATATTTCGGATAAAATACTGTTTAAAAAACCATTGTATTGTTACCTATAACGTTTTAAAAATGTCCCGACCGAAAATGTAGAGCAATAATCATGGAACTTTGTATGTATTAAACGCAACGAATCATTCTAAATAACCCTTTTTAAACAACATTTTGTCAATTTTAGAACGGTTGTTCAACGCTTAATTATATTATGTGTTCGATGAATTAGTACAATAATTGAAACGTTCTGTTTTTCTTGATCCTTATGTACTGAAGAACCCATATGAACAACACCTCAAATGAAATTGTTGACATAATAAGTCTACTAAATACTTTACTTTCCCAGGGGTTAATGTTTTATACGTCAGGAAAGTAGTCCGATTGAGATGACTTATCCTATCATTACAGAGTCGTTAGTTGAAACCATAGATCTTGATCGTCAGGAAACGCAGCAGACACCGTTCTATATTTTTAAAACCGTAATTTCACATTTACTGAAGTTGATGACCAACACAGACAAGCCATCTCCGTTGAAATCTACTTCCATGAATTATTGAGTAAGGTACAAGATCTGAAAGGTGATGATCCAAGTTTCTCCAGACGGCCATATATATTGCAACATTCGATTGAGAGATTTTGTATAACTGTTTGGAAGTGATGAAGCAACGTAGATTAGACGAAATATATGACTATTAAAACTCAAATATAAGGTCTGAAAAGTTTTTTTCAAAACTATTTTGCAAAGCGCAGAGTTTCGTCATTGGAAAATCTTAGTAGTGTGTAAGCTCAATCTTGTGGTGAGAAGAAAATACTTCTATAATGCCAAATAGTCTTGATTTGTAGTTTGACTCCAGACAAACTCTTCTTTTTGATGTAAACTTGGATTTACAGCTGCCGATATGCGAGTAAAAGTCTTATATGTTGGCCTGCATCTGCTGCAATACTAAGTTTAATGTACAATATGCTGCGTTCATCAAACATATATGATGAATTAACATCTAATGAATTGGCAATTTTCCTTCTCATAATGACCTGCCTCTGAACATGAATATAACATACTGCAAACATTGCGTCAAAATGACAATTTTCCGCTTTCTCATTTAATAAAGGTCGCTGTTCCATGACAAATAGGCAAGGGTACTACAGTGAATCTCTGAATTTAATGATATTGTCGCTGCACACTTGACAATACAATTGCACAGTTCTATTTGTGTTTATAAGAAAATGTTACGTTTGGGGTTTCAAAGATTGAATAAATGTTTTATTTTAGTTTTTTTTTTTTTTTTTTTTTTTTTTTTTTTTTTTTTTAATTATGGCATGTAAAAGATTAAACATATACTTGGTCGCTGATAATACGGTATAATTATTTTAGAGATGCAAACGAATATTTGATCAAACGTTTGTTATTTGAATGTCAAAATCGGTATTCGAATATTCGATGATTTTGTTGAATAAACCTAATAATATACCTTTTGCCTACAATATTTATGCGAAAAACTACAGAAACAAACTCAGTAGCAAAAAAATTAAACATAAACTCGGTTTAATAGCACTGGGTAAACGCCAAAGACATAGAACATAAAAACAAAACATCACAAACAAGAAACATGGAAGAACAGCACAAAACTCCACAAACAGCACAACGCATACATATATATACTATATATAAAATAACTAGGTATGTTTATCAAGGATTGTTAGGTACCGTTTTGAAACGGTCAGTAAAATGTAAATTAACTGGGGTTTAAATCAGATTAAGTGCAGAAACCTAACTCTTATCCCAACAATCCTAAATAAAGAAAAAAAACTTAAAGGTAAATCTTATCAAATTTGCATTAACTTGAGGAAACTTAATAATAAAACAAATAATAATAAACGTATAGGTTAACCCCAAGTACATTTTTAATTAGAGATCCCATCTCTATATGCAGACGGAGGAATACAGTTCTGAGCACCTATTGCACAAACTTTTCAAAGATACGATGCAGCATTGTTTGAAACTATGGGCTTCACACACAGTCTGCCTTATAAAATAAAAGGTTTAAAACTGTGTGATCATAGAGTTCCATAATAAAAAGCACCATTGTACTAAAATTGGAAACAAATAAAGAAAACATTATTCAAAATAAAATCGACATATATTAGCTAATCTTTCCTAACAAATGATACAACTCTGTTGTTGTGAATAAAGTTCGTTAGTCTTGTTTTTACAACAATTGTCCTCTAATGCCAGAGGTGAATGTAATGACAGTCCACTAAACACGCATCATATGTCATTTAGAAACGTATCGTCAGGTACTATAAAAAGTCCTCGTAATTTTATCATAACTGGCTATTAGACAAGTGACATTCATTTTGTTTTGGTAAATTTAAGTGAATAAAGTTGCCTTTTACTACATATAGTAATTGAGGAAAAGGAGCCATCCATTGTACTATGCAGTCAGTCTATACTTACACATTCACAATGTCTTTTTCATCCTTGAAAATGTCATGAAAATTCGGGCCAATGCTTAGTTTTCCGTGAGTCATTGGGAAATTTAAATTGTATCAGGTCAAAAAATCCTGTAATTTGATCAATGTTAAAGAAGCACTGTATGCATTGCCCGGATAAAACTGTTTTGGGCATCGCATGAATGAATTTATCGGTGAAGCCTGCAAAATGATTCTGATAAAAGATTCTGTATCATTGCAGTTTCTCTGACAGTAATTTCCCCGGAAACGTGAATCTATATATAAGTTTGATTGACCTCTTGATATTTTATCAGATTTGTCCGAGGCCTGATGGTATTTCGCATATACTGAAACTTATTAAAGCAGACAGTATTTTGGTCATATACTCACAACTTGTGAGAAAACACTTAACCAAATAAGGTAAGGATAGTACATAGAGCCATTAAAACGGGAAAGTTCGAGCCAGTGTAAAATATTAAATCCATATAAGACGAAACACTCAAAAGCGGAATTCGTGTTAATACCATTTTACTGCTTTTGGCAATTTCCGTAGCAGTCTGTTCTTCCGATTAAGTTACAAGAGGGTCACTAGTATCAACATCAGTTTCACCGTGGTAACTTGCAAATAATGATTCTCGTTTTTTCTTCTTCAGCAAGTTTTGGCGTATACATTTTTGAGAAGCTCATGTTCAACTCGGGAGGTAAGTCTCCTTGGATGGTTGTCCATCTGCTAAGCGTATAGAACGAACGTTGTCAAAATAGGACTTATACATGCTTTTGATTTTAACCTGACTGGGTCCGAGAATAGCGAATTTCGTTTACAATACAGTGTTGTATGTAATTATGTTATAATTTGTTTGTCTATGCTTGTTTGTACAAAATAAAATAAAATATTAACGATTTCTTACCAAAGCCTGGCCAGGTGGACTATAATTCCTCCTAGATATCACTGAACCACTCCTGTTTCTGTCGACAATTTTCAGTAACCAATGGACCTTAAAAGTGGCAATGTATGTTTTTGTCACAAATTGACTTTTTCTTTTGGTAGACATCTCGCTGATTGTTGTCGCGTTCTATCATAATCAATTGTTTCATTCTGCTACATGTACCTTTGTAAGGCATGAATATCCTGGGTAATTGCTCAGATTCAGAATCATCAAGATTCAAAAGAGATCATTCGCATGAGCAGGAACCAATAAGTACCTATATAACTAAACGAAAATATTGAATTGTATCAACATTTTTGTTGAAAACGCTGTGGACATCAATAATATCAAACCAAACAATGGTCTTATATATAGGGAGTTTTCAATCATTATATTTATGAGATAATACATAATAACATGTTATCATTGTTGAACTTACATTTGTTGTTGTTTTTAGTACGTTTGTTTTCTTTTTCTTGCACACTTCGGTACGTATACCTTTTCACTTTATTTGGCTGCTGTGTTAAATGTGTTGTTTTCTGTTTCGTCGTATCTATTTCAGTTAGTAACCACAATCACTTATTAGCTGCTAACTTGTCACAAAGGAGTCGGTATTTGCGACTTCAGTTTCGAAATAAGTTTAACAGCATAGGCAATTTATCCCTTTTGTATACCTAAATCCACTTCAATATTACTTATCACGTGTCTTTATGTTCATGAACAAGATTAAGAGATAAATTCCATTACAACTCAATAACAAATTTGTAACGAAACTGCTGTCTCCATTTCGTTTTTTGCTCTTTCCTTCGCCAAAACAATGTCTAATAATGTAAGTTTCTAGTTGTTCATTAAGGAGTTCGGCTCCTGATTGTTGCGAGTGTTACCCACATCAAATATAAAATTAAAATGTATGGATACTATTCATGAAAATACAAGCCAATAATTTATATGCCACTGGTTGAACTAAATAACGATCATTCGATTTCGACTTTCAACACCCGAAACTCATTGAGAACACTTGTGGTCATACCTAAAGACGTGGGGATTCCTCGAGTGTAACAAACCAAGCCGTTTACGATATATAAACGCTGTTTAGTTGAGGTTTTCATTGGGCAGAATGCCTATGAATTGTCATGCATGTGCTAGTTTTTAATTTGAATTTATTTGCACTTGCTCTGAAAGTTTCTTCAATTTACGCACGCATGAGCAGCCCATCTACTTTTTCAGTCATGCAATCTTCTACATTAAAACAACTCTTCTTATTGGAAGACATGTTTCATCTTTTATCTGTTTTCTGAAGAAATTGATGCTATTCCTTTACAACTATTTTCTTCTTATTAATAAGTATTTCTATAGCTTACTTATGCACTGTCTATACAACTTCTGGTGGAACAATTACACAACTAGATAAAATGACCGTTTGCAATTTAAGGCACAATTGTTCATTTGTATTTTTTTTTCAAAAGAAACACGTAGACGAGACATGCATTTGTCAATATACCAAAGAGTAACAAACACAATCTTAAGAAAATCTCTAGTTTTTTTTTTCGTTTATTGTATGCTAGTAAATACTAAGTTAGAATTGTAAGTTAAGATGTCTGCTACCTCAAACATATGAAAAATTAGCAAAAATCATGCTTATGTATATCATTAAGTTAATCATGTTTCTTTTGAAGTCATAAGAAGCGCTTCGAGCCAGTTTTTAGTTCACCCTAAATATATCAACTATGATAAAACCACAACTAGAATTCAATACATAATATGCTCAAAAATATCATATAATGGTAAAAAAAAGATATTTGTTAGCATATTCTGATGTGTGAATTGTATATAAAACAAGGAGACCAAAATGCAAAATGCATACTAAATTCGTGTATTAAAAAACAAGTTAACATTTTTCAAAAGCGGATCTAGCAATTCAGGTAAAATTTGAAAAGCAATGAAACCATAATAATTTTATGTTTTTATTATTGAAAGAAAATAAGTCTTTATCAGCATCTTACGTTTAAACTATTTTTTGACAGCAAAATAAAATTTATTACCATGTGAAGACTGACCTTCCAAGCATGAATGTGATGTCTTTATAAATATAATATGTTTTGCAATTATGTTTGCTCCAAAGTTCTTTTTTTAGAAATGTAACGGATGTTATGTTATGATCCGCCAAGGAATAATTTTTCATTCTTCCCACAAAATCTTATTCTTGTGCTGTTTTCACGAACAAAACTTTTAACACCTCTTCAGCGATGTTATCTTCAGCAATTTGGACGTTATTTGTATGGCATGATTGGTATTGGCGTTGAAGAAAATATTTCATTAAAAATATCTTTGGCAGTAATTAAGAAAAAAGCATGTAAAGTGAGAAAACAATAACTATGCAATATATGAAATGTGATTTTGGCTGCTTCTTTTGTGTTTTCTATTTATAATCGCTGTTAAAATTATGGAACAAAACGGAGTTATTTTCTTCGCACTTTTACTTGAAGATGAGGTGTTTTGCTGGCAGTATTACATGTGTGTCTGGTAGTAAATTATCTCTCGTTTGGATACATATATGTGCTTTGCTGAAATAGATATAGCCACCTCAGATATATTTGCTGGATAGTGTTTTATTTCCTTCTGATAAATTAAAGTTCGAAAACATATGTTGATTGACTCTTCATTCATAAAGCAAAAGTCACAAGTTGTATAAGACCTAATATTGTGTAGTTCGCTATTGTTCAGATGTTTTTTTTAAAAATTGTAATTGTACTTGAATTATTTTAACTTGGTATGAACACAACGTTCAAATGCATTGGTATAATTATTTTCAATCTAAGATTACGTTCGCATAGCTCTGTTTCCCTTATTACTTGTCATGTTTTTTTGCTTCTGATTTTTTATTTGCAATTGATTTGTGATATTCTTGTTTGCTTACAGTTGTTTTCGTTTACATTATTTAAAAACAGAAAAGGTGCATTGTAATCCAGTGACCGTAACTATAACCAAGAAGGTTACCTCCATTATAACAGAGAATGTGCATTGTAATCCTTTGCCTCTGATCCCATGTTTGAAGAATGCAATTAGAAATCGTAAACTAATTCATAAATAAATTAAGTTAACATCACTAATCTTCATATGTTTTTGATTTTTGTGATAGGTGTTTATTTTGAGACACAAATCTTCCTGTGCTTAATCTTTGTTATTTATATATGTAACATTTATTTTACGTCTAGACTACATAATTTAAAGCACTAAGTCAAAGGCTCTCGAATTTCTAATATTTTGAAAAGAGGTATATGTTTCATTTATTGCAATTAAAATGTTTATTTCATTACACTAAGAGACTTGTAGTCGAAGGTATTAAACCATACAAGGCAATAAATTTGTTTTTTACTCAATATTAATTTTGAAAGGATGTTAAGAAAGAAGTAATATATTTCATAAATAATTTCTGTATCAATTTATGTTTTGCTTCTAAATCAATAAGAAGAAACGTTTTTTTCATTTCTCCAAACTTTAGGGCAACATGTCTTATTTACAATTTTGCATAATTTCAACTCTTTCAACAATTTAGATTGTACGTTTACTAATATTTAAATGACGATGCAAGTATGTACGAGCAACTTAAAGCATTTGCAAGAAAAGTGGTGTTATGGATAAATTTAAAACTTGAGTATATATTTAATGGCAAGAAGCTGTAATCATTTTCTCATCACACTTTTATTGCTTCTCTGTAATTGATATTAAGAACTGTACACATTTAAGTAATCCATTTCGTTGATCTCTTAGTATACAGCTATATGAGCAGCGTTGAAGTTTTAAAGTTTAATATTTTAGGGACATATTTCATCATTATCAGGCTCTTAATAATATTATAGAGGATTTATTTTTTCTAAGACAGTATGTTTTTTTTTATATTTTTGAAGAAAAATATGCATTTACCTCATTAGCAATATGATTACACTTTGATTTGGCTTTGATATTACTTGGATAAAATTATATCAATTGCCGCATAATATTCATTTAAGTCTGAAAAAAACGTAATAAATGTCAAGTGCATTTGAATGGAAGTTCTAAGTGTATCCAGAGATCCACTACTTTAGGATACGAGTGATTTCTATTAAATGGCAAACAAATGTGTATTGGTCCTGGGATATTATTTAATATGATTTATGTTCTTTTCCTGAGATGTGCGTCAGTGATTGTATACAGCCATCGGCCAATTCATTTTACAGTCCGATCAAAACACCCAGATTCTACTCTAAAATTAAGTTAGATTTGTGTTGGTTATTGTAGTGTTAGTTATTAAGCAAGTTTAAAATGTAAAACTATAATCTCTTCAGACACCTTGTCCATGTCGTTGCATCAAATGCCTGATTTGGTCTGTTTATGGGGTGTATTTAAGAGGAAATTTCATGGCATCATCGGGTGAAACGTGAATTGCTCAATAAATTAATTTATCGTTAGTTTAAACTTATCTACTTTGACAATTATGGTAAAACAAGCTTTTGCAACTTATATTAATCACTGCTGTTTTTGAATTGATAAACTTCATATTTCTTCGAAAAGCATGAAAGAAACATAAAACATTGTAATTGGAATATTAATATTTGATTTATATATAACATTTCTTCGTGTTCAGAAAATAAAATTTACCTGGTTTTAAAGTCAAGATTAATTCACTGACAGTTTTATGTAGAATAGTTGTGGGTCACATTCGGCGCCACGAATGCAGTGTTAATAAAAGTGCAAAACACAACAGAAACATTGTATATATTCCACCAAGATACAAACAACGGATGAAAATATAAAATGCGGGTTGAATCAGACTGTTTTTGATAATATTAGTAGCCATCGGCTGTAACTTACAGGAATTGTCAGCAATTAACAATTCATAAAACTAAACAGTGCACAGAGCAGTAGACTGAAAAACAACCGCACTAGGTTTCTCATCTAAATTAAGGATATTTATGATTTATGAAAAAAAAAAATATCTATATTTCACAGATATTGTGATCAGTATTTTTGTTGTCTCAGGACGCTGGGTGGGGAGAGTATTAACCTTGTAAGCAAACTCAGAGTTAACCTTTGGACTAATGGTCTGACCCCTACAGTTTATTTGATGTACAGAATAATAATACTTCCTTTCAGCGTTTACATGTATTCTATTTCTAGTATGTAGTTCGGTTCTTACACGGTCTATTTAATAAAGGCTGATAACTCTTCGGTCACTCATACAGCATTGAGTTATTTGTAATTTTATTTGGTAGGATATTGATTTATACTTAATTAAACGTTTGTCCATCAAACGTGTGTACGTAAATACTGTTGATCCAGAACCAAAACTGACAATAGCATTTTGCTTATTAATAAAATTAATTTGTTAATGAATAAAATACACCATTAGCTCGTTAATTTTTTTTTTTGTAAGTGAGTTATGCATTCACTATTCGTACACCTTTAGTTTAGACAAGGTTGTGCTTATGCCATATTAAGTGTACACCTAAGCCATTTACATTTTATAACCAAATATTTTGATGTGTTCGTAGACATTTATATAGCGACACCTGTATTGAATCCATACCCTTATTTCAAAACGCAATACTGTTTTATTTCACAGTTTTGCGTCATCGTCGTCTTTAATATTTATTTCTGAAAAGCATCGTTTCCAGAGGTACGTCGTAAGACGTCAGGAAAGAAGTCCGGTTGACATGTCTTATCCCTACAATAACAAAGTCGAAAGTTGAAGCCATATATCTTGATCGCAAGGAAACGCACGTTATGTATCTTTAACCTTAATTGGACATTTACTGACGTCGATCACCAACACAGATAAGCCATCTCCAACGTTGAAATTTTCTTTCATCAAAGTACATTAAAGTAAAACACAAAGACGTAAAGATTGGTGATGAATACAATTTTTCCAGCCGCTCATGTACTTCGACATAAAAGTGAAAGTGTGTGTATACTATTGGAACGAAATGAACTAACATGGATTTTTCAATATCTATTATTCTTAAAACTCGTTGCCTCGCAGCCTGAAAGTTCTGAGGAGGTTTGTTGAATATTTATTAGGCATAGCGCAAAATACGTTATTTCCTCTTAAATTTCGCATTTCATGTACAAATATCTTAGAATTTCAGCTGCCAATTCGCGATTATGTGTCTTGTTTATGTAGTCAGATATAATTAAAGTTCAAACGAAGTTGTCAGTAATGATACACTGGCAGTCAATAAATCAACAGATATTCTCCTCACAATAACTTGTCTCTGACCATTATTATAAAACAGTGCAGAAGTTCTGCCAATTTAACGCCATTCTGCATTAAAATATCAATCAATGTCTCAACTTCTTGATACGCGATACCCACGAAAATATTAGGTAACAAATCATTGCATGCATTAACTTGTGATAATTATACATTTATGAAAATACAAAAAATGTTAACAGAAGTGTTTACGAGTGTTTCAAAGGATATGTCATACGGTTGACAAAACACAACATATTGATAAAAACGGCATGGTTAAGAAGGGATGTGTTTTTAGTACATTGATGGTTTTTATTATGAAACTCTATGATCACACAGTTTTAAACCTTTTATTTTATAAGGCAGACTGTGTGTGATGTTTTGGTTTCTAACGATGACTGCATCTTTTTTTTGAAAAGTATTTGCATTAGGTGCTCTGAAATGTTTTCCTCCGTCTGCAAATAGAGTTGGGATCTCTAATCTTTGAAGTACTTGGGGTTTACTTTTTCGTTTTTTCTTATTATTTGTTTTATTGATAAGTTTCCTCAAGTTAATGCATACTTTGATAAGATTTACCTTTTGCGTTTTATCTTTATTAAGAATTGTTGGGATAAGAGTGAGAGTTTGTGCACATAAACTGTTTTAAACCCCCAGTAAATTTACGTTTTACTGACCTTTGCAAGGCGGTACCTACTAACAATTCTTGATAAACATATCAATTATATATATATATATATATATATATACATATATATATATATATATATATATATATATATATATATATATATATATATATATATATATATATATATATATATATATATATATATATATATATATATATATATATATATATATATATATATATATATATATATATATATATATATAGTATTTATGCACTGTGCTGTTTTTAGAGTTTTGGGCTGTTCTATATTTCTTGTTTGTGATTTTGTGTTCTAGGTGAAATACTGCCATAATGTTACTGCCAACATCAACATGATGCCCGATCTTACTGTAAACTAATTCGATTACTTTGTTCTGATACTTTTCATTGACCTGAAACAAGTACATCTTCCAGTTCATCGTGTTTATTTTCTAAAAATGAAGCCGTAGAACATAAAAAATGACTCTTTACTCCAATGATGCTATATGTGTATGTGTGATTTATATAGTATTTCCTAGATACACGGGCATGGTGTCATGTAATATACTGGAGTAAGTCGTTTGTTTGCCACAATGCATGTCCCTTGGAATAATATCTGTGACAGTTTTGGTTTAAGGGTATAGACGTCACCATTTAATTGTAAGTTTTTTTAAAACCATACTTGACAAAATATTAACTGCCTTTGTCTGATAAGTCACTTTTTGCTTTGCATTTTTGGTTAACTAGAAATTGCTGTCAGCGTATTTGCTTGCGTTGAAATGTTTCTTATCCTATGACATAGCCAGTTTCTTTAATACAAACAACGAAATGAACCTTTATGTAAAAAAAAACGAAATTACCAAAACCATAATGTTACAAGTCTGATTTTGTTGCTGCTGTTTGTTTTAATATTCTAGGGTACTGGTATGGAAAATTTCAGGAGCATAATCAAATTACTGACAATGTCTGAATTATGATCCATGCATGTTCTATGGTCGAGGCATATGGCTTATTTTTTATTTCTTCTTATTGATTGAATTATGTTGATTGCATTTTTCATTTGATTTATACATCTGGTCGAAACAATCCATAGAGCCATAAATGTTAAAATGTATCAACTGAAATATGCAGCAGATGCAGCCTTTACACATGTTCACTATTACAGCGATGGTGCATGCTCATCCATTGACTCTAACTATTACAGAAATTCAGCATTGTAATTCATTGCCTCTTAATGTTACAGCGATGGTGCATTGTCATCCATTATCTCTAACTACAACAGAGATGGTACATTGTCATCCATTAACTCTAACTACAACAGAGATGGTACATTGTCATCCATTAACTCTAACTACAACATAAATGGCGCATTGTCATCCATTAACTCTAACTACAACAGAGATGGTGCATTGTCATCCATTAACTCTAACTACAACAGAGATGGTACATTGTCATCCATTAACTCTAACTACAACAGCAATGGCGCATTGTCATCCATTAACTCTAACTACAACAGAGATGGTACATTGTCATCCATTAACTCTAACTACAACAGAGATGGTGCATTGTCATCCATTTACTCTAACTACAACAGCGATGGCGCATTGTCATCCATTTACTCTAACTACAACAGCGATGGCGCATTGTCATCCATTATCTCTAACTACAACAGAGATGGTACATTGTCATCCATTAACTCTAACTACAACAGAGATGGTGCATTGTCATCCATTAACTCTAACTACAACAGCGATGGCGCATTGTCATCCATTAACTCTAACTACAACAGAGATGGTACATTGTCATCCATTAACTCTAACTACAACAGCGATAGTGCATTGTCTTCATTAACTCTAACTACAACAGAGATGGCGCATTGTCATCCATTAACTCTAACTACAACAGCGATGGCGCATTGTCATCCATTAACTCTAACTACAACAGCGATGGCGCATTGTCATCCATTAACTCTAACTACAACAGCGATGGCGCATTGTCATCCATTAACTCTGACTACAGCAGCGATGGTACATTGTCATCCATTAACTCTAACTACAACAGCGATGGCGCATTGTCATCCATTAACTCTAACTACAACAGAGATGGCGCATTGTCATCCATTAACTCTAACTACAACAGAGATGGTACATTGTCATCCATTAACTCTAACTACAACAGCGATGGCGCATTGTCATCCATTAACTCTAACTACAACAGCGATGGCGCATTGTCATCTATTAACTCTTACAAAAACAGAAATGGCGCATTGTCATCCATTAACTCTTACTAAAACAGAGATGGCGAATTGTCATCCATTTACTCTAACTACAGCAGCGATGGTGCATTGTCATCCATTAACTCTATCTACAACAGCGATAGTGCATTGTTATCCATTAACTCTTACTACAACAGATATGGTACATTGTCATCCATTAACTCTAACTACAACAGCGATAGTGCATTGTTATCCATTTACTCTAACTACAGCAGCGATGGTGCATTGTCATCCATTAACTCTAACTACAACAGAGATGGTAGATTGTCATCCATTATCTCTAACTACAACAGAGATGGTACATTGTCATCCATTAACTCTAACTACAACAGAGATGGTACATTGTCATCCATTAACTCTAACTACAACAGCAATGGCGCATTGTCATCCATTATCTCTAACTACAACAGAGATGGTACATTGTCATCCATTAACTCTAACTACAACAGAGATGGTACATTGTCATCCATTAACTCTAACTACAACAGAGATGGTACATTGTCATCCATTAACTCTAACTACAACAGAGATGGTACATTGTCATCCATTTACTCTAACTACAACAGAGATGGTACATTGTCATCCATTAACTCTAACTACAACAGAGATGGTGCATTGTCATCCATTATCTCTAACTACAACAGAGATGGTACATTGTCATCTATTAACTCTAACTACAACAGAGATGGTACATTGTCATCCATTAACTCTAACTACAACATCAATGGCGCATTGTCATCCATTATCTCTAACTACAACAGAGATGGTACATTGTCATCCATTAACTCTAACTACAACAGAGATGGTACATTGTCATCCATTAACTCTAACTACAACAGAGATGGTACATTGTCATCCATTAACTTTAACTACAACAGAGATGGTACATTGTTATCCATTAACTTTAACTACAACAGAGATGGTACATTGTCATCCATTAACTCTAACTACAACAGCGATGGCGCATTGTCATCCATTAACTCTAACTACAACAGAGATGGTGCATTGTCATCCATTATCTCTAAATACAACAGAGATGGTACATTGTCATCCATTAACTCTAACTACAACAGCGATGGCGCATTGTCATCCATTAACTCTAACTACAACAGCGATGGTACATTGTCATCCATTAACTCTAACTACAACAGAGATGGTACATTGTCATCCATTTACTCTAACTACAACAGAGATGGTGCATTGTCATCCATTAACTCTAACTACAACAGAGATGTTGCATTGTCATCCATTTACTCTAACTACAACAGAGATGGTACATTGTCATCCATTAACTCTAACTACTACAGAGATGGTGCTTTGTCATCCATTAACTCTAACTACAACAGAGATGGTGCATTGTCATCCATTTACTCTAACTACAACAGAGATGGTACATTGTCATCCATTAACTCTAACTACAACAGCGATGGCGCATTGTCATCCATTATCTCTAACTACAACAGCGATGGTACATTGTCATCCATTAACTCTAACTACAACAGAGATGGTGCATTGTCATCCATTTACTCTAACTACAACAGCGATGGTGCATTGTCATCCATTAACTCTAACTACAACAGCGATGGTGCATTGTCATCCATTTACTCTAACTACAACAGCGATGGTGCATTGTCATCCATTATCTCTAACTACAACAGAGATGGTACATTGTCATCCATTATCTCCAACTACAACAGAGATGGTACATTGTCATCCATTATCTCTAACTACAACAGAGATGGCGCATTGTCATCCATTATCTCTAACTACAACAGAGATGGTACATTGTCATCCATTAACTCTAACTACAACAGAGATGGCGCATTGTCATCCATTAACTCTGACTACAACAGAGATGGTACATTGTCATCCATTAACTCTAACTACAACAGAGATGGTACATTGTCATCCATTCACTCTAACTACAACAGAGATGGTACATTGTCATCCATTTACTCTAACTACAACAGAGATGGTACATTGTCATCCATTTACTCTAACTACAACAGAGATGGTACATTGTCATCCATTCACTCTAACTACAACAGAGATGGTACATTGTCATCCATTAACTCTAACTACAACAGAGATGGCGCATTGTCATCCATTATCTCTAACTACAACAGCGATGTTGCATTGTCATCCATTAACTCTAACTACAACAGAGATGGTACATTGTCATCCATTATCTCTAACTACAACAGCGATGGTGCATTGTCATCCATTTACTCTAACTACAACAGCGATGGTGCATTGTCATCCATTAACTCTAACTACAACAGAGATGGTACATTTTCATCCATTATCTCTAACTACAACAGAGATTGTACATTGTCATCCATTAACTCTAACTACAACAGAGATGGTACATTGTCATCCATTAACTCTAACTACAACAGAGATTGTTCATTGTCATCCATTAACTCTAACTACAACAGCGATGGCGCATTGTCATCCATTATCTCTAACTACAACAGAGATGGTACATTGTCATCCATTAACTCTAACTACAACAGCAATGGCGCATTGTCATCCATTTACTCTAATAACAACAGAGATGGTACATTGTCATCCATTTACTCTAACTACAACAACGATGGTGCATTGTCATCCATACACTCTAACTACAACAGAGATGGTACATTGGCATCCATTAACTCTAACTTCAACAGAGATGGTACATTGTCATCCATTATCTCTAACTACAACAGAGATGGTGCATTGTCATCCATTAACTCTAACTACAACAGAGATGGTACATTGTCATCCATTAACTCTAACTACAACAGAGATGGTGCATTGTCATCCATTATCTCTAACTACAACAGAGATGGTACATTGTCATCCATTAACTCTAACTACAACAGAGATGGTACATTGTCATCCATTAACTCTAACTACAACATCAATGGCGCATTGTCATCCATTATCTCTAACTACAACAGAGATGGTACATTGTCATCCATTAACTCTAACTACAACAGAGATGGTACATTGTCATCCATTAACTCTAACTACAACAGAGATGGTACATTGTCATCCATTAACTTTAACTACAACAGAGATGGTACATTGTTATCCATTAACTTTAACTACAACAGAGATGGTACATTGTCATCCATTAACTCTAACTACAACAGCGATGGCGCATTGTCATCCATTAACTCTAACTACAACAGAGATGGTGCATTGTCATCCATTATCTCTAACTACAACAGAGATGGTGCATTGTCATCCATTTACTCTAACTACAACAGAGATGGTACATTGTCATCCATTTACTCTAACTACAACAGCGATGGTGCATTGTCATCCATTAACTCTAACTACAACAGAGATGGTGCATTGTCATCCATTTACTCTAACTACAACAGCGATGGCGCATTGTCATCCATTATCTCTAACTACAACAGAGATGGTACATTGTCATCCATTATCTCCAACTACAACAGAGATGGTACATTGTCATCCATTATCTCTAACTACAACAGAGATGGTGCATTGTCATCCATTATCTCTAACTACAACAGAGATGGTACATTGTCATCCATTAACTCTAACTACAACAGAGATGGCGCATTGTCATCCATTAACTCTGACTACAACAGAGATGGTACATTGTCATCCATTGACTCTAACTACAACAGAGATGGTACATTGTCATCCATTCACTCTAACTACAACAGAGATGGTACATTGTCATCCATTTACTCTAACTACAACAGAGATGGTACATTGTCATCCATTTACTCTAACTACAACAGAGATGGTACATTGTCATCCATTCACTCTAACTACAACAGAGATGGTACATTGTCATCCATTTACTCTAACTACAACAAAGATGGCGCATTGTCATCCATTATCTCTAACTACAACAGCGATGTTGCATTGTCATCCATTAACTCTAACTACAACAGAGATGGTACATTGTCATCCATTATCTCTAACTACAACAGAGATGGTACATTGTCATCCATTTACTCTAACTACAACAGCGATGGTGCATTGTCATCCATTAACTCTAACTACAACAGAGATGGTACATTGTCATCCATTATCTCTAACTACAACAGAGATGGTACATTGTCATCCATTAACTCTAACTACAACAGAGATGGTACATTGTCATCCATTAACTCTAACTACAACAGAGATTGTTCATTGTCATCCATTAACTCTAACTACAACAGCGATGGCGCATTGTCATCCATTATCTCTAACTACAACAGAGATGGTACATTGTCATCCATTAACTCTAACTACAACAGCAATGGCGCATTGTCATCCATTTACTCTAATAACAACAGAGATGGTACATTGTCATCCATTTACTCTAACTACAACAACGATGGTGCATTGTCATCCATACACTCTAACTACAACAGAGATGGTACATTGGCATCCATTAACTCTAACTACAACAGAGATGGTACATTGTCATCCATTATCTCTAACTACAACAGAGATGGTGCATTGTCATCCATTAACTCTAACTACAACAGAGATGGTACATTGTCATCCATTATCTCTAACTACAACAGAGATGGTACATTGTCATCCATTAACTCTAACTACAACAGAGATGGTACATTGTCATCCATTAACTCTAACTACAACAGAGATGGTACATTGTCATCCATTAACTCTAACTACAACAGCAATGGCGCATTGTCATCCATTAACTCTAACTACAACAGAGATGGTACATTGTCATCCATTAACTCTAACTACAACAGAGATGGTACATTGTCATCATTTACTCTAACTACAACAGAGATGGTACATTGTCATCCATTAACTCTAACTACAACAGCAATGGCGCATTGTCATCCATTTACTCTAACTACAACAGAGATGGTACATTGTCATCCATTAACTCTAACTACAACAGAGATGGCGCATTGTCATCCATTATCTCTAACTACAACAGAGATGGTACATTGTCATCCATTAACTCTAACTACAACAGCGATGGCGCATTGTCATCCATTAACTCTAACTACAACAGCGATGGCGCATTGTCATCTATTAACTCTTACAAAAACAGAAATGGCGCATTGTCATCCATTAACTCTTACTAAAACAGAGATGGCGAATTGTCATCCATTTACTCTAACTACAGCAGCGATGGTGCATTGTCATCCATTAACTCTATCTACAACAGCGATAGTGCATTGTTATCCATTAACTCTTACTACAACAGGTATGGTACATTGTCATCCATTAACTCTAACTACAACAGCGATGGTGCATTGTTATCCATTTACTCTAACTACAGCAGCGATGGTGCATTGTCATCCATTAACTCTTACAAAAACAGAAATGGCGCATTGTCATCCATTAACTCTTACTAAAACAGAGAAGGCGAATTGTCATCCATTTACTCTAACTACAACATAAATGGCGCATTGTCATCCATTAACTCTTACTAAAACAGAGATGGCGAATTGTCATCCATTAACTCTAACTACAACAGCGATGGTGCTTTGTCATCCATTTACTCTTACTACAACAGGGATGGCGCATTGTCATCCATTAACCCTAACTACAACAGCGATGGTGCATTGTCATCCATTTACTCTTACTACAACAGCGATGGCGCATTGTCATCCATTAACTCTAACTACAACAGCGATGGTGCATTGTCATCCATTTACTCTTACTACAACAGCGATGGTACATTGTCATTCATTAACTCTAACTACAACAGCGATGGTGCATTGTCATTCATTAACTCTTACTAAAACAGAAATGGCGAATTGTCATCCATTAACTCTAACTACAACAGCGATGGTGCATTGTCATCCATTTACTCTTACTACAACAGCGATGGCGCATTGTCATCCATTAACTCTAACTACAACAGCGATGGTGTATTGTCATCCATTAACTCTAACTACAACAGCGATGGCGCATTGTCATCCATTTACTCTAACTACAACAGCGATGGCGCATTGTCATCCATTTACTCTAACTACAACAGCGATGGCGCATTGTAATCCATTTACTCTAACTACAACAGCGATGGTGCATTGTCATCCATTTACTCTAACTACAACAGCGATGGTGCATTGTCATCCATTGACTCTAACTACAACAGCGATGGTGCATTGTCATCCATTTACTCTTACTACAACAGAGATGGCGCATGTCATCCATTAACTCTTACTAAAACAGAGATGGTGCATTGTCATCCATTAACTCTAACTACAACAGCGATGGTGCATTGTCATCCATTAACTCTAACTACAACAGCGATGGTGCATTGTCATCAATTTACTCTAACTACAACAGCGATGGTGCATTGTCATCCATTAACTCTTACAAAACAGAAATGGCGCATCGTCATCCATTTACTCTTACTACAACAGCGATGGCGCATTGTCATCCATTTACTCTAACTACAACAGCGATGGTGCATTGTCATCCATTTACTCTAACTACAACAGCGATGGCGCATTGTCATCCATTAACTCTAACTACAACAGCGATGGTGCATTGTCATCCATTTACTCTTACTACAACAGCGATGGCTCATTGTCATCCATTTACTCTTAACTACAACAGCGATGGTGCATTGTCATCCATTTACTCTAACTACAACAGCGATGGTGCATTGTCATCCATTTACTCTAACTACAACAGCGATGGCGCATTGTCATCCATTAACTCTAACTACAACAGCGATGGTGCATTGTCATCCATTAACTCTTACAAAAACAGAAATGGCGCATCGTCATCCATTTACTCTAACTACAACAGCGATGGTGCATTGTCATCCATTAACTCTTACAAAAACAGAAATGGCGCATCATCATCCATTTACTCTAACTACAACAGCGATGGTGCATTGTCATCCATTAACTCTTACAAAAACAGAAATGGCGCATTGTCATCCATTTACTCTAATTACAACAACGATGGTGCTTTGTCATCCATTTAGTCTAACCACAGCAGCGAAGGTCCATTGTCATCCATTTACTCTAACTACAGCAGCGATGGTGCATTGTCATCCATTAACTCTTACTAAAACAGAGATGGTGCTTTGTCATCCATTTACTCTAACTACAGCAGCGAAGGTTTATTGTCATCCATTTACTCTAACTACAGCAGCGATGGTACATCGTCATCCATTAACTCTAACTACAACAGAGATGGTGCATTGTCATCCATTATTCTAACTACAACATAAATGGCGCATTGTCATCCATTAACTCTAACTAAAACAGAGATGGTGCATTGTCATCCATTAACCCTAACTACAACAGCGATGGTGCATTGTCATCCATTAACTCTTACAAAAAAAGAAATGGCGCATTGTCATCCATTTACTCTAACTACAACAGCGATGGTGCTTTGTCATCCATTAACTCTTACAAAAACAGAAATGGCGCATCGTCATCCATTTACTCTAACTACAACAGCGATGGTGCATTGTCATCCATTAACTCTTACAAAAACAGAAATGGCGCATTGTCATCCATTTACTCTGACTACAACAGCGATGGTGCTTTGTCATCCATTTACTCTAACTACAGCAGCGAAGGTCCATTGTCATCCATTAACTCTAACTACAGCAGCGATGGTGCATTGTCATCCATTTACTCTTACTAAAACAGAGACGGTGCTTTGTCATCCATTTACTCTAACTACAACAGCGATGGTGCTTTGTCATCCATTTACTCTAACTACAGCAGCGAAGGTCCATTGTCATCCATTAACTCTAACTACAACAGCGATGGTGCATCGTCATCCATTAACTCTAACTACAACAGAGTTGGCGCATTGTTATCCATTTACTCTAACTACAACATAAATGGCGCATTGTCATCCATTAACTCTTACTAAAACAGAGATGGTGCATTGTCATCCATTAACTCTAACTACAGCAGCGATGGTACATCGTCATCCATTTACTCTAACTACAACAGAGATGGCGCATTGTCATCCATTAACTCTAACTACAGCAGCGAAGGTACATTGTCATCCATTAACTCTAACTACAACAGTAATGGCGCATTGTTATCCATTAACTCTAACTACAGCAGCGATGGTACATCGTCATCCATTTACTCTAACTACAACAGCGATGGTGCATTGTCATCCATTTACTTTAACTACATTAGAGATGGCGCATTGTTATCCATCTACTCTAACTACAGCAGCGATGGTACATCTTCATCCATTTACTCTAACTACAACAGAGATGGTACATCGTCATCCATTAACTCTAACTACAACAGCGATGGTGCATTGTCATCCATTTACTCTTACTACAACAGAGATGGTGCATTATCATCCATTTACATTTACTACAACAGAGATGGCGCATTGTCATCCATTTACTCTTACTACAACAGCGATGGTGCTTTGTCATCCATTAACTCTAACTACAACAGAGATGGTGCATTGTCATCCATTTACTCTAACTACAACAGCGATGGTGCTTTGTCATCCATTTACTCTAACTACAACAGCGATGGTGCATTGTCATCCATTAACTCTAACTACAGCAGCGATGGTGCATTGTCATCCATTAACTCTAACTACAGCAGCGATGGTATATCGTCATCCATTAACTCTAACTACAACAGCGATGGTGCATTGTCATCCATTTACTCTAACTACAACAGCGAAGGTACATTGTCATCCATTAACTCTAACTACAGCAGCGATGGTGCATTGTCATCCATTAACTCTAACTACAACAGCGATGGCGCATTGTCATCCATTAACTCTAACTACAACAGCGATGGTGCGTGGTCATCCATTTACTCTAACTACAACAGCGATGGTGCATTGTCATCCATTAACTCTAACTACAACAGAGATGGCGCATAGTCATCCATTTACTCTAACTACAACAGCGATGGTGCATTGTCATCCATTAACTCTAACTACAACAGCGATGGTGCATCGTCATCCATTTACTTTAACTACAACAGAGATGGCGCATTGTCATCCATTAACTCTTACTAAAACAGAGATGGTGCTTTGTCATCCATTTACTCTAACTACAATAGCGATGGTGCATTGTCATCCATTAACTCTAACTACAACAGAAATGGCGCATTGTCATCCATTTACTCTTACTACAACAGAAATGGCGCATTGTCAATTATTTACTCTAACTACAACAGCGATGGCTCATTGTCATCCATTAACTCTAACTACAACAGCGATGGTGCTTTGTAATCCATTTACTCTTACTACAACAGCGATGGCGCATTGTCATCCATTAACTCTAACTACAACAGCGATGGTGCTTTGTCATCCATTAACTCTAACTACAACAGAGATGGTGCATTGTCATCCATTTACTCTAACTACAACAGCGATGGTGCTTTGTCATCCATTTACTCTAACTACAACAGCGATGGTGCATTGTCATCCATTTACTCTAACTACAACAGCGATGGTGCATTGTCATCCATTTACTCTAACTACAACAGCGATGGCGCATTGTCATCCATTTACTCTAACTACAACAGCGATAGTGCATTGTCATCCATTAACTCTAACTACAACAGAAATGGCGCATTGTCATCCATTTACTCTAACTACAACAGCGATGGTGCATTGTCATCCATTTACTCTAACTACAACAGCGATGGTGCATTGTCATCCATTAACTCTAACTACAACAGCGATGGTGCATTGTCATCCATTTACTCTAACTACAACAGCGATGGTGCATTGTCATCCATTTACTCTAACTACAACAGCGATGGTGCATTGTCATCCATTAACTCTAACTACAACAGCGATGGTGCATTGTCATCCATTAACTCTAACTACAACAGCGATGGTGCATTGTCGTCCATTTACTCTAACTACAGCAGCGATGGTGCATTGTCATCCATTAACTCTAACTACAACAGCGATGGTGCATTGTCATCCATTAACTCTAACTACAACAGCGATGGCGCATTGTCATCCATTAACTCTAACTACAACAGCGATGGTGCATTGTTCTTCATTAACTCTAACTACAACAGAGATGGTGCATTGTCATCCATTAACTCTAACTACAACAACGATGGTACATCGTCATCCATTAACTCTAACTACAACAGCGATGGTGCATTGTCATCCATTTACTCTAACTACAACAGAGATGGTATATCGTCATCCATTAACTCTAACTACAACAGCGATGGTGCATTGTCATCCATTTACTCTTACTACAACAGAGATGGCGCATTGTCATCCATTTACTCTTACTACAACAGAGATGGCGCATTGTCATCCATTAACTCTAACTACAGCAGCGAAGGTACATTGTCATCCATTAACTCTAACTACAGCAGCGATGGTGCATTGTCATCCATTAACTCTAACTACAGCAGCGATGTTGCATTGTCATCCATTAACTCTGACTACAGCAGCGATGTTGCATTGTCATCCATTTACTCTTACTACAACAGAGATGGCGCATTGTCATCCATTAACTCTAACTACAACAGAGATGGTACATCGTCATCCATTAACCCTAACTACAACAGCGATGGTGCATTGTCATCCATTAACTCTAACTACAACAGCGATGGTGCATTGTCATCAATTTACTCTCACTACAACCGAGATGGCGCATTGTCATCCATTTACTCTAACTACAACAGCGATGGCGCATTGTCATCCATTTACTCTAACTACAACAGCGATGGCGCATTGTCATCTATTAACTCTAACTAAAACAGCGATGGTGCATTGTCATCCATTTACTCTAACTAAAACAGCAATGGCGCATTGTCATCCATTAACTCTAACTACAACAGCGATGGTGCATTGTCATCCATTAACTCTAACTACAACAGCGATGGTACATTGTCATCCATTTACTCTAACTACAACAGCGATGGTACATTGTCATCCATTTACTCTAACTACAACTTCGATGGTGCATTGTCATCCATTTACTCTAACTACAACAGAGATGGTGCATTGTCATCCATTTACTCTAACTACAACAGAGATGGTGCATTGTCATCCATTAACTCTAACTACAACAGCGATGGCGCATTGTCATCCATTTACTCTAACTACAACAGCGATGGCGCATTGTCATCCATTTACTCTAACTACAACAGAGATGGTGCATTGTCATCCATTAACTCTAACTACAACAGCGATGGCGCATTGTCATCCATTTACTCTAACTACAACAGCGATGGCGCATTGTCATCCATTTACTCTTACTACAACAGAGATGGTACATTGTCATCCATTAACTCTAACTACAACAGCGATGGTGCATTGTCATCCATTGACTCTAACTACAACAGCGATGGTGCATTGTCATCCATTAACTCTAACTACAGCAGCGATGGTGCATTGTCATCCATTAACTCTAACTACAACAGAGATGGTACATTGTCATCCATTAACTCTAACTACAACAGCGATGGTGCATTGTCATCCATTAACTCTAACTACAACAGCGATGGTGCATTGTCATCCATTTACTCTTACTACAACAGAGATGGCGCATTGTCATCCATTTACTCTAACTACAACAGAGATGGCGCATTGTCATCCATTAACTCTAACTACAACAGAGATGGCGCATTGTCATCCATTAACTCTAACTACAACAGCGATGGTGCATTGTCATCCATTAACTCTAACTACAACAGCGATGGCGCATTGTCATCCATTAACTCTAACTACAGCAGCGATGGTACATTGTCATCCATTAACTCTAACTACAACAGCGATGGCGCATTGTCATCCATTAACTCTAACTACAACAGAGATGGCGCATTGTCATCCATAAACTCTAACTACAACAGATATGGTACATTGTCATCCATTAACTCTAACTACCACAGCGATGGCGCATTGTCATCCATTAACTCTAACTACAACAGCGATGGCGCATTGTCATCTATTAACTCTTACAAAAACAGAAATGGCGCATTGTCATCCATTAACTCTTACTAAAACAGAGATGGCGAATTGTCATCCATTTACTCTAACTACAGCAGCGATGGTGCATTGTCATCCATTAACTCTATCTACAACAGCGATAGTGCATTGTTATCCATTAACTCTTACTACAACAGATATGGTACATTGTCATCCATTAACTCTAACTACAACAGCGATAGTGCATTGTTATCCATTTACTCTAACTACAGCAGCGATGGTGCATTGTCATCCATTAACTCTAACTACAACAGAGATGGTACATTGTCATCCATTATCTCTAACTACAACAGAGATGGTACATTGTCATCCATTAACTCTAACTACAACAGAGATGGTACATTGTCATCCATTAACTCTAACTACAACAGCAATGGCGCATTGTCATCCATTATCTCTAACTACAACAGAGATGGTACATTGTCATCCATTAACTCTAACTACAACAGAGATGGTACATTGTCATCCATTAACTCTAACTACAACAGAGATGGTACATTGTCATCCATTAACTCTAACTACAACAGAGATGGTACATTGTCATCCATTAACTCTAACTACAACAGAGATGGTACATTGTCATCCATTAACTCTAACTACAACAGAGATGGTGCATTGTCATCCATTATCTCTAACTACAACAGAGATGGTACATTGTCATCTATTAACTCTAACTACAACAGAGATGGTACATTGTCATCCATTTACTCTAACTACAACATCAATGGCGCATTGTCATCCATTATCTCTAACTACAACAGAGATGGTACATTGTCATCCATTAACTCTAACTACAACAGAGATGGTACATTGTCATCCATTAACTCTAACTACAACAGCGATGGCGCATTGTCATCCATTAACTCTAACTACAACAGAGATGGTGCATTGTCATCCATTATCTCTAACTACAACAGAGATGGTGCATTGTCATCCATTTACTCTAACTACAACAGAGATGGTACATTGTCATCCATTTACTCTAACTACAACAGCGATGGTACATTGTCATCCATTAACTCTAACTACAACAGCGATGGCGCATTGTCATCCATTAACTCTAACTACAACAGCGATGGTGCATTGTCATCCATTTACTCTAACTACAACAGCGATGGTGCATTGTCATCCATTATCTCTAACTACAACAACGATGGTACATTGTCATCCATTTACTCTAACTACAACAGAGATGGTACATTGTCATCCATTAACTCTAACTACAACAGCGATGGCGCATTGTCATCCATTATCTCTAACTACAACAGAGATGGTACATTGTCATCCATTAACTCTAACTACAACAGAGATGGTACATTGTCATCCATTCACTCTAACTACAACAGAGTCTCTAACTACAACAGAGATGGTACATTGTCATCCATTATCTCCAACTACAACAGAGATGGTACATTGTCATCCATTAACTCTAACTACAACAGCGATGGTACATTGTCATCCATTAACTCTAACTACAACAGAGATGGTGCATTGTCATCCATTTACTCTAACTACAACAGTGATGGTGCATTGTCATCCATTTACTCTAACTACAACAGCGATGGTGCATTGTCATCCATTTACTCTAACTACAACAGCGATGGTGCATTGTCATCCATTAACTCTAACTACAACAGCGATGGTGCATTGTCGTCCATTTACTCTAACTACAGCAGCGAAGGTGCATTGTCATCCATT
The DNA here is from genome assembly GCF_026914265.1 of Mya arenaria. Taxonomy (NCBI): domain Eukaryota; kingdom Metazoa; phylum Mollusca; class Bivalvia; order Myida; family Myidae; genus Mya; species Mya arenaria. The sequence continues at coordinate 49,996,801 of NC_069135.1, forward strand.
AACTCTAACTACAACAGCGATGGTGCATTGTCATCCATTTACTCTAACTACAACAGCGATGGCGCATTGTCATCCATTAACTCTAACTACAACAGCGATGGTGCATTGTTCTTCATTAACTCTAACTACAACAGAGATGGTGCATTGTCATCCATTAACTCTAACTACAACAACGATGGTACATCGTCATCCATTAACTCTAACTACAACAGCGATGGTGCATTGTCATCCACTTACTCTAACTACAACAACGATGGTACATCGTCATCCATTAACTCTAACTACAACAGCGATGGTGCATCGTCATCCATTTACTCTAACTACAACAGAGATGGTACATTGTCATCCATTTACTCTAACTACAACAGAGATGGTGCATTGTCATCCATTTACTCTAACTACAACAGAGATGGTATATCGTCATCCATTAACTCTAACTACAACAGCGATGGTGCATTGTCATCCATTTACTCTAACTACAACAGAGATGGTACATTGTCATCCATTTACTCTAACTACAACAGAGATGGTGCATTGTCATCCATTTACTCTAACTACAACAGAGATGGTATATCGTCATCCATTAACTCTAACTACAACAGCGATGGTGCATCGTCATCCATTTACTCTAACTACAACAGAGATGGCGCATTGTCATCCATTTACTCTAACTACAACAGAGATGGTGCATCGTCATCCATTTACTCTAACTACAACAGAGATGGTACATTGTCATCCATTTACTCTAACTACAACAGAGATGGTGCATTGTCATCCATTTACTCTAACTACAACAGAGATGGTATATCGTCATCCATTAACTCTAACTACAACAGCGATGGTGCATTGTCATCCATTTACTCTAACTACAACAGAGATGGCGCATTGTCATCCATTTACTCTTACTACAACAGAGATGGCGCATTGTCATCCATTAACTCTAACTACAGCAGCGAAGGTACATTGTCATCCATTAACTCTAACTACAGCAGCGATGGTGCATTGTCATCCATTAACTCTAACTACAGCAGCGATGCTGCATTGTCATCCATTAACTCTGACTACAGCAGCGATGTTGCATTGTCATCCATTTACTCTTACTACAACAGAGATGGCGCATTGTCATCCATTAACTCTAACTACAACAGAGATGGTACATCGTCATCCATTAACCCTAACTACAACAGCGATGGTGCATTGTCATCCATTAACTCTAACTACAACAGCGATGGTGCATTGTCATCAATTTACTCTCACTACAACCGAGATGGCGCATTGTCATCCATTTACTCTAACTACAACAGCGATGGCGCATTGTCATCCATTTACTCTAACTACAACAGCGATGGCGCATTGTCATCTATTAACTCTAACTAAAACAGCAATGGTGCATTGTCATCCATTTACTCTAACTAAAACAGCAATGGCGCATTGTCATCCATTAACTCTAACTACAACAGCGATGGTGCATTGTCATCCATTAACTCTAACTACAACAGCGATGGTACATTGTCATCCATTTACTCTAACTACAACAGCGATGGTACATTGTCATCCATTTACTCTAACTACAACTTCGATGGTGCATTGTCATCCATTTACTCTAACTACAACAGAGATGGTGCATTGTCATCCATTAACTCTAACTACAACAGCGATGGCGCATTGTCATCCATTAACTCTAACTACAACAGCGATGGCGCATTGTCATCCATTAACTCTGACTACAGCAGCGATGGTACATTGTCATCCATTAACTCTAACTACAACAGCGATGGCGCATTGTCATCCATTAACTCTAACTACAACAGAGATGGCGCATTGTCATCCATAAACTCTAACTACAAAAGAGATGGTACATTGTCATCCATTAACTCTAACTACAACAGCGATGGCGCATTGTCATCCATTAACTCTAACTACAACAGCGATGGCGCATTGTCATCCATTAACTCTAACTACAACAGAGATGGCGCATTGTCATCCATTAGCTCTTACTAAAACAGAGATGGCGAATTGTCATCCATTTACTCTAACTACAGCAGCGATGGTGCATTGTCATCCATTAACTCTATCTACAACAGCGATAGTGCATTGTTATCCATTAACTCTTACTACAACAGATATGGTACATTGTCATCCATTAACTCTAACTACAACAGCGATAGTGCATTGTTATCCATTTACTCTAACTACAGCAGCGATGGTGCATTGTCATCCATTAACTCTAACTACAACAGAGATGGTACATTGTCATCCATTATCTCTAACTACAACAGAGATGGTACATTGTCATCCATTAACTCTAACTACAACAGAGATGGTACATTGTCATCCATTTACTCTAATAACAACAGAGATGGTACATTGTCATCCATTAACTTTAACTACAACAGAGATGGTACATTGTCATCCATTAACTCTAACTACAACAGCGATGGCGCATTGTCATCCAGTAACTCTAACTACAACAGAGATGGTGCATTGTCATCCATTATCTCTAACTACAACAGAGATGGTGCATTGTCATCCATTTACTCTAACTACAACAGAGATGGTACATTGTCATCCATTAACTCTAACTACAACAGCGATGGTGCATTGTCATCCATTAACTCTAACTACAACAGCGATGGTGCATTGTCATCCATTTACTCTAACTACAACAGCGATGGTGCATTGTCATCCATTATCTCTAACTACAACAGAGATGGTACATTGTCATCCATTCACTCTAACTACAACAGAGATGGTACGTTGTCATCCATTTACTCTAACTACAACAGAGATGGTACATTGTCATCCATTAACTCTAACTACAACAGCGATGGTGCATTGTCATCCATTAACTCTAACTACAACAGCGATGGCGCATTGTCATCCATTAACTCTAACTACAACAGAGATGGCGCATTGTCATCCATTATCTCTAACTACAACAGCGATGTTTCATTGTCATCCATTAACTCTAACTACAACAGAGATGGTGCATTGTCATCCATTAACTCTAACTACAACAGCGATGGCGCATTGTCATCCATTAACTCTAACTACAACAGCGATGGCGCATTGTCATCCATTAACTCTGACTACAGCAGCGATGGTACATTGTCATCCATTAACTCTAACTACAACAGCGATGGCGCATTGTCATCCATTAACTCTAACTACAACAGAGATGGCGCATTGTCATCCATAAACTCTAACTACAACAGAGATGGTACATTGTCATCCATTAACTCTAACTACAACAGCGATGGCGCATTGTCATCCATTAACTCTAACTACAACAGCGATGGCGCATTGTCATCTATTAACTCTTACAAAAACAGAAATGGCGCATTGTCATCCATTAACTCTTACTAAAACAGAGATGGCGAATTGTCATCCATTTACTCTAACTACAGCAGCGATGGTGCATTGTCATCCATTAACTCTATCTACAACAGCGATAGTGCATTGTTATCCATTAACTCTTACTACAACAGATATGGTACATTGTCATCCATTAACTCTAACTACAACAGCGATAGTGCATTGTTATCCATTTACTCTAACTACAGCAGCGATGGTGCATTGTCATCCATTAACTCTAACTACAACAGAGATGGTACATTGTCATCCATTATCTCTAACTACAACAGAGATGGTACATTGTCATCCATTAACTCTAACTACAACAGAGATGGTACATTGTCATCCATTAACTCTAACTACAACAGCAATGGCGCATTGTCATCCATTATCTCTAACTACAACAGAGATGGTACATTGTCATCCATTAACTCTAACTACAACAGAGATGGTACATTGTCATCCATTAACTCTAACTACAACAGAGATGGTACATTGTCATCCATTAACTCTAACTACAACAGAGATGGTACATTGTCATCCATTAACTCTAACTACAACAGAGATGGTACATTGTCATCCATTAACTCTAACTACAACAGAGATGGTGCATTGTCATCCATTATCTCTAACTACAACAGAGATGGTACATTGTCATCTATTAACAATAACTACAACAGAGATGGTACATTGTCATCCATTAACTCTAACTACAACATCAATGGCGCATTGTCATCCATTATCTCTAACTACAACAGAGATGGTACATTGTCATCCATTAACTCTAACTACAACAGAGATGGTACATTGTCATCCATTAACTCTAACTACAACAGAGATGGTACATTGTCATCCATTAACTCTAACTACAACAGAGATGGTACATTGTCATCCATTAACTTTAACTACAACAGAGATGGTACATTGTCATCCATTAACTCTAACTACAACAGCGATGGCGCATTGTCATCCATTAACTCTAACTACAACAGAGATGGTGCATTGTCATCCATTATCTCTAACTACAACAGAGATGGTGCATTGTCATCCATTTACTCTAACTACAACAGAGATGGTACATTGTCATCCATTTACTCTAACTACAACAGCGATGGTGCATTGTCATCCATTAACTCTAACTACAACAGCGATGGTGCATTGTCATCCATTTACTCTAACTACAACAGCGATGGTGCATTGTCATCCATTATCTCTAACTACAACAGAGATGGTACATTGTCATCCATTCACTCTAACTACAACAGAGATGGTACGTTGTCATCCATTTACTCTAACTACAACAGAGATGGCGCATTGTCATCCATTATCTCTAACTACAACAGCGATGGTGCATTGTCATCCATTAACTCTAACTACAACAGAGATGGTACATTTTCATCCATTATCTCTAACTACAACAGAGATGGTACATTGTCATCTATTAACTCTAACTACAACAGAGATGGTACATTGTCATCCATTAACTCTAACTACAACAGAGATGGTACATTGTCATCCATTAACTCTAACTACAACAGCGATGGCGCATTGTCATCCATTATCTCTAACTACAACAGAGATGGTACATTGTCATCCATTAACTCTAACTACAACAGAGATGGTACATTGTCATCCATTTACTCTAACTACAACAGAGATGGTACATTGTCATCCATTTACTCTAACTACAACAACGATGGTGCATTGTCATCCATACACTCTAACTACAACAGAGATGGTACATTGGCATCCATTAACTCTAACTACAACAGAGATGGTACATTGTCATCCATTATCTCTAACTACAACAGAGATGGTGCATTGTCATCCATTAACTCTAACTACAACAGAGATGGTACATTGTCATCCATTATCTCTAACTACAACAGAGATGGTACATTGTCATCCATTAACTCTAACTACAACAGAGATGGTACATTGTCATCCATTAACTCTAACTACAACAGAGATGGTACATTGTCATCCATTAACTCTAACTACAACAGCAATGGCGCATTGTCATCCATTATCTCTAACTACAACAGAGATGGTACATTGTCATCCATTAACTCTAACTACAACAGAGATGGTACATTGTCATCCATTTACTCTAACTACAACAGAGATGGTACATTGTCATCCATTAACTCTAACTACAACAGCAATGGCGCATTGTCATCCATTATCTCTAACTACAACAGAGATGGTACATTGTCATCCATTAACTCTAACTACAACAGAGATGGCGCATTGTCATCCATTATCTCTAACTACAACAGAGATGGTACATTGTCATCCATTAACTCTAACTACAACAGCGATGGCGCATTGTCATCCATTAACTCTAACTACAACAGCGATGGCGCATTGTCATCTATTAACTCTTACAAAAACAGAAATGGCGCATTGTCATCCATTAACTCTTACTAAAACAGAGATGGCGAATTGTCATCCATTTACTCTAACTACAGCAGCGATGGTGCATTGTCATCCATTAACTCTATCTACAACAGCAATAGTGCATTGTTATCCATTAACTCTTACTACAACAGTAATGGTACATTGTCATCCATTAACTCTAACTACAACAGCGATAGTGCATTGTTATCCATTTACTCTAACTACAGCAGCGATGGTGCATTGTCATCCATTAACTCTTACAAAAACAGAAATGGCGCATTGTCATCCATTAACTCTTACTAAAACAGAGATGGCGAATTGTCATCCATTTACTCTAACTACAACATAAATGGCGCATTGTCATCCATTAACTCTAACTACAACAGAGATGGCGCATTGTCATCCATTAACTCTAACTACAACAGAGATGGTGCTTTGTCATCCATTTACTCTTACTACAACAGCGATGGCGCATTGTCACCCATTAACCCTAACTACAACAGCGATGGTGCATTGTCATCCATTTACTCTTACTACAACAGCGATGGCGCATTGTCATCCATTAACTCTAACTACAACAGCGATGGCGCATTGTCATCCATTTACTCTAACTACAACAGCGATGGTACATTGTCATCCATTAACTCTAACTACAACAGCGATGGTGCATTGTCATTCATTAACTCTTACTAAAACAGAAATGGCGAATTGTCATCCATTAACTCTAACTACAACAGCGATGGTGCATTGTCATCCATTTACTCTTACTACAACAGCGATGGCGCATTGTCATCCATTTACTCTAACTACAACAGCGATGGCGCATTGTCATCCATTAACTCTAACTACAACAGCGATGGTGCATTGTCATCCATTTACTCTTACTACAACAGCGATGGCTCATTGTCATCCATTTACTCTAACTACAACAGCGATGGTGCATTGTCATCCATTTACTCTAACTACAACAGCGATGGCGCATTGTCATCCATTTACTCTAACTACAACAGCGATGGCGCATTGTCATCCATTAACTCTAACTACAACAGCGATGGTGCATTGTCATCCATTAACTCTTACAAAAACAGAAATGGCGCATCGTCATCCATTTACTCTAACTACAACAGCGATGGTGCATTGTCATCCATTAACTCTTACAAAAACAGAAATGGCGCATCATCATCCATTTACTCTAACTACAACAGCGATGGTGCATTGTCATCCATTAACTCTTACTAAAACAGAGATGGTGCATTGTCATCCATTTACTCTCACTACAACCGAGATGGCGCATTGTCATCCATTTACTCTAATTACAACAACGATGGTGCTTTGTCATCCATTTACTCTAACTACAGCAGCGAAGGTCCATTGTCATCCATTAACTCTAACTACAGCAGCGATGGTGCATTGTCATCCATTAACTCTTACTAAAACAGAGATGGTGCTTTGTCATCCATTTACTCTAACTACAGCAGCGAAGGTTTATTGTCATCCATTTACTCTAACTACAGCAGCGATGGTACATCGTCATCCATTAACTCTAACTACAACAGAGATGGTGCATTGTCATCCATTATTCTAACTACAACATAAATGGCGCATTGTCATCCATTAACTCTAACTACAACTTCGATGGTGCATTGTCATCCATTAACCCTAACTACAACAGCGATGGTGCATTGTCATCCATTAACTCTTACAAAAACAGAAATGGCGCATTGTCATCCATTTACTCTAACTACAACAGTGATGGTGCTTTGTCATCCATTAACTCTTACAAAAACAGAAATGGCGCATCGTCATCCATTTACTCTAACTACAACAGCGATGGTGCATTGTCATCCATTAACTCTTATAAAAACAGAAATGGCGCATTGTCATCCATTTACTCTGACTACAACAGCGATGGTGCTTTGTCATCCATTTACTCTAACTACAGCAGCGAAGGTCCATTGTCATCCATTAACTCTAACTACAGCAGCGATGGTGCATTGTCATCCATTTACTCTAACTACAGCAGCGAAGGTCCATTGTCATCCATTAACTCTAACTACAACAGCGATGGTGCATCGCCATCCATTAACTCTAACTACAACAGAGTTGGCGCATTGTTATCCATTTACTCTAACTACAACATAAATGGCGCATTGTCATCCATTAACTCTTACTAAAACAGAGATGGTACATCGTCATCCATTTACTCTAACTACAACAGAGATGGCGCATTGACATCCATTAACTCTAACTACAGCAGCGAAGGTACATTGTCATCCATTAACTCTAACTACAACAGTAATGGCGCATTGTCATCCATTAACTCTAACTACAGCAGCGATGGTACATCGTCATCCATTTACTCTAACTACAACAGCGATGGCGCATTGTCATCCATTTACTTTAACTACATTAGAGATGGCGCATTGTTATCCATCTACTTTAACTACAGCAGCGATGGTACATCTTCATCCATTTACTCTAACTACAACAGAGATGGTACATCGTCACCCATTAACTCTAACTACAACAGAGATGGTACATTGTCATCCATTTACTCTTACTACAACAGAGATGGTACATCGTCATCCATTAACTCTAACTACAACAGCGATGGTGCATTGTCATCCATTTACTCTTACTACAACAGAGATGGTGCATTGTCATCCATTTACATTTACTACAACAGAGATGGCGCATTGTCATCCATTTACTCTTACTACAACAGAGATGGCGCATTGTCATCCATTTACTCTAACTACAACAGCGATGGTGCTTTGTCATCCATTAACTTTAACTACAACAGAGATGGTGCATTGTCATCCATTTACTCTAACTACAACAGCGATGGTGCTTTGTCATCCATTTACTCTAACTACAACAGCGATGGTGCATTGTCATCCATTAACTCTAACTACAGCAGCGATGGTATATCGTCATCCATTAACTCTAACTACAACAGCGATGGTGCATTGTCATCCATTTACTCTTACTACAACAGAGATGGCGCATTGTCATCCATTTACTCTTACTACAACAGAGATGGCGCATTGTCATCCATTTACTCTAACTACAACAGCGAAGGTACATTGTCATCCATTAACTCTAACTACAGCAGCGATGGTGCATTGTCATCCATTAACTCTAACTACAACAGCGATGGCGCATTGTCATCCATTAACTCTAACTACAACAGCGATGGTGCATTGTCATCCATTTACTCTAACTACAACAGCGATGGTGCATTGTCATCCATTAACTCTAACTACAACAGAGATGGCGCATAGTCATCCATTTACTCTAACTACAACAGCGATGGTGCATTGTCATCCATTAACTCTAACTACAACAGCGATGGTGCATTGTCATCCATTTACTTTAACTACAACAGCGATGGTGCATTGTCATCCATTTACTCTTACTACAACAGAGATGGCGCATTGTCATCCATTAACTCTTACTAAAACAGAGATGGTGCTTTGTCATCCATTTACTCTAACTACAACAGCGATGGTGCTTTGTCATCCATTAACTCTAACTACAACAGAAATGGCGCATTGTCATCCATTTACTCTTACTACAACAGAAATGGCGCATTGTCAATTATTTACTCTAACTACAACAGCGATGGCGCATTGTCATCCATTAACTCTAACTACAACAGCGATGGTGCTTTGTAATCCATTTACTCTTACTACAACAGCGATGGCGCATTGTCATCCATTTACTCTAACTACAACAGCGATGGTGCATTGTCATCCATTAACTCTAACTACAACAGAGATGGTGCATTGTCATCCATTTACTCTAACTACAACAGCGATGGTGCATTGTCATCCATTTACTCTAACTACAACAGCGATGGTGCATTGTCATCCATTTACTCTAACTACAACAGCGATGGCGCATTGTCATCCATTTACTCTAACTACAACAGCGATAGTGCATTGTCATCCATTAACTCTAACTACAACAGCGATAGTGCATTGTCATCCATTTACTCTAACTACAACAGCGATGGTGCATTGTCATCCATTTACTCTAACTACAACAGCGATGGTGCTTTGTCATCCATTTACTCTAACTACAACAGCGATGGTGCATTGTCATCCATTAACTCTAACTACAACAGCGATGGTGCATTGTCATCCATTTACTCTAACTACAACAGTGATGGTGCATTGTCATCCATTTACTCTAACTACAACAGCGATGGTGCATTGTCATCCATTGACTCTAACTACAACAGCGATGGTGCATTGTCATCCATTAACTCTAACTACAACAGCGATGGTGCATTGTCGTCCATTTACTCTAACTACAGCAGCGATGGTGCATTGTCATCCATTAACTCTAACTACAACAGCGATGGTGCATTGTCATCCATTTACTCTAACTACAACAGCGATGGCGCATTGTCATCCATTAACTCTAACTACAACAGCGATGGTGCATTGTTCTTCATTAACTCTAACTACAACAGAGATGGTGCATTGTCATCCATTAACTCTAACTACAACAGAGATGGTACATTGTCATCCATTAACTCTAACTACAACAGCGATGGTGCATTGTCATCCATTTACTCTTACTACAACAGAGATGTCGCATTGTCATCCATTTACTCTTACTACAACAGAGATGGCGCATTGTCATCCATTAACTCTAACTACAGCAGCGAAGGTACATTGTCATCCATTAACTCTAACTACTGCAGCGATGGTGCATTGTCATCCATTAACTCTCACTACAATCGAGATGGCGCATTGTCATCCATTAACTCTAACTACAACAGCAATGGTGCATTGTCATCCATTAACTCTCACTACAACCGAGATGGTGCATTGTCATCCATTTACTCTTACTACAACAGAGATGGTGCATTGTCATCCATTTACTCTTACTACAACAGAGATGGCGCATTGTCATCCATTAACTCTAACTACAGCAGCGAAGGTACATTGTCATCCATTAACTCTAACTACAACAGCGATGGTGCATTGTCATCCATTAACTCTCACTACAACCGAGATGGCGCATTGTCATCCATTAACTCTAACTACAACAGCAATGGTGCATTGTCATCCATTAACTCTAACTACAACAGCGATGGTGCATTGTCATCCATTAACTCTAACTACAACAGCAATGGTGCATTGTCATCCATTAACTCTCACTACAACCGAGATGGCGCATTGTCATCCATTAACTCTAACTACAACAGCAATGGTGCATTGTCATCCATTAACTCTCACTACAACCGAGATGGTGCATTGTCATCCATTAACTCTAACTACAACAGCAATGGTGCATTGTCATCCATTAACTCTCACTACAACCGAGATGGCGCATTGTCATCCATTTACTCTAACTACAACAGCGATGGTGCATTGTCATCCATTTACTCTCACTACAACCGAGATGGCGCATTGTCATCCATTTACTCTAACTACAACAGCGATGGCGCATTGTCATCCATTTACTCTAACTACAACAGCGATGGCGCATTGTCATCTATTAACTATAACTAAAACAGCGATGGTGCATTGTCATCCATTTACTCTAACTACAACAGCGATGGCGCATTGTCATCCATTAACTCTAACTACAACAGCGATGGTGCATTGTCATCCATTAACTCTAACTACAACAGCGATGGTACATTGTCATCCATTTACTCTAACTACAACAGCGATGGTACATTGTCATCCATTTACTCTAACTACAACTTCGATGGTGCATTGTCATCCATTTACTCTAACTACAACAGAGATGGTGCATTGTCATCCATTTACTCTAACTACAACAGCGATGGCGCATTGTCATCCATTTACTCTAACTACAACAGAGATGGTGCATTGTCATCCCTTAACTCTAACTACAACAGCGATGGTGCATTGTCATCCATTTACTCTTACTACAACAGAGATGGCGCATTGTCATCCATTTACTCTAACTACAACAGCGATGGCGCATTGTCATCCATTTACTCTAACTACAACAGCGAAGGTACATTGTCATCCATTAACTCTAACTACAACAGAGATGGTACATTGTCATCCATTTACTCTTACTACAGCAGAGATGGTACATTGTCATCCATTTACTCTTACTACAACAAAGATGGCGCATTGTCATCCATTTACTCTTACTACAACAGAGATGGCGCATTGTCATCCATTAACTCTAACTACAGCAGCGAAGGTACATTGTCATCCATTAACTCTAACTACAACAGCGATGGTGCATTGTCATCCATTTACTCTTACTAAATCAGAGATGGTGCTTTGTCATCCGTTGCATCTAACTATTACAGAGAATGTGTATTGAAAACCTTTGCCTCTAGTTTTAACTCTGATTGCCATGTTTAAGGAATGCTATTTAAAATCGTAAAAACGTTTAAAAAAAACATTTTGGTTAACATCACTAGTCTTCATATTTTTCTTTTCTTCTTGTTTTTATTTTGAGACAAAAAACTCCGCCTGCGCAAAATGTTTGTTATCAATATTTAGAACCTTAATAATACGTCTAGACTACATAACTTAAAACACTAAATCAAAGTTTATGGCTCTCAAATTTCTAACGTTTTGCAAGGATGGATCTGTTTACTCATAGGATGAAAATGTTCATTTCGTTAAAATAAATGCCTTGCAGTCTGCGGTATAAATCCATTGTTTTACAACGCTATTAATTTATGTCATAAATAAGATAAATGTGAAAAGGGTGTTGGTAACCCGTAATAGACTTAAAATTAGTTCCTTTATCAATTAATGTTCTGCTACTAAATCAAATATCAGGAACATAATTTCATTTCACCCACATTCGAGGCACCTTGTCATACTTACAAATTGGCATAGTTTAAAACATTTTTAACAATTTAGATGGCCCGTTTACTGGTAAATTTAATTAATCGATGCAGATATTCAAAGAGCAACTTCAAGCATTTGTAAGAATGAAACAGAATTATCAATAAATTTCAAATTTTATTATTTCTTTATGTTTTCTCATCACACATTTACAGCCTCTTTGTAATTGATGTTAGGAACTCTACATATTTCAGCAATCCATTTCGTAGATCTCTTAGTAATCAGCTTAAAAGCAGCTTTGAACAACTAGAAGAAAGGTTTTAGACCTAAACATATTTTAGAAATGTATTTTAATACTATCATGATCTTAATCTTTAGTAAAGGATATATTTGCACAGACAGCTGATTGGTATGTTGTTTTTTAATATGTTTGAAAAAACCTAATTACTTCATTAACAATAAGTTTACACTTTGATATTTTTTTCTGCATATTCCTCGGATAATAGTATGTCAATGAACGCCTTTTAATAATTTCCGTCAGAAACTGTTGGACTATTCTCAATATTTTAAGTGTTTCCAGAGGTCCACTACTTAAGGAATGGTAGGCATTTTTTATTAAATGGCAAACAAATGTGTATAGGTCCTGGGGAAGTATTGAATACCATTAATGTTTTTTCCTGAGATGTGCGTCAGTGATAATCTACAGTCTATAGGCCAATGTATTTTACCGTCCAATCACAACACTGTGCATGTGTTAATAAAAGTGCAAATCACAAAAAAACATAATTAATGTTCCACCAAGATATACAAAACGGATGAAAATAGAAATTGCGATTTGAATCAGACTGCTTATTGACAATATTAGTTGCCATCGGCTTTAATCTACACGTATTGTCGGCAATCATTTATTCATATTTAATGAAACAAACTTGTGCACAGAGCAGTAGACTGAAAAACAACCGTAATAGGATTCTCATCTAAATGTGATCAGTATTGTTCATTGTCTGAGGACGTTGTGTGTGGAGTGTATTTGGCTTGTAAGCGAACTCAGAGTAAAACTTTGAACTACTGGTCTAATCCCTAGTTTACTTTTATCTTTTTTAACACTTTCTTTCAGCGTTTACAAGTATATTATTTTAAATATGTAGTTAGGATCTTATTCTGTCTATTTCATTGATGTTGAGAACTGTGCGGTCACTTATACAACTTTTGTAATTGTATTTGAAAGGGAGTGATTTACAATAAGTTGAACCTTTGCCGATAAAGCAAGTGTGTGCTCGAAAATACCCTTGATCCAAAAAAATACTGAGAAAAACTGTCAACTACATCCTGCTTATTAATGAAATTAATTTATTAACAAATAAAAGACATCATTTTAGTTTCTTAAGTGAGAACTGGAGACATTACTCTTGATTTTTTAGTTTAGACAAAGTGGTGTTAATGCCTTACCTTTTATAACCAGAAAAGTTCGTAGACAATATGGTATTAATTGCACTATCGTCTTCCTAAATATTAAATTCTAAAAGGCATCATTCCCAGGGGTATGTCGTAAGACGTAAGGAAAGTAGTCCGGTTGACATTTCCTATCTCTCGCATAACAGAATCGTAAGTAGAAGCCATATATCTTGATCGCAAGGAAACGCACCAGACACCGTTCTGTATATTTTTAACCTTAATTGCAAATTTATTGACGTCGATCACCAACACAGACAAGCCATCTCCGACGTTTAAATATGCTTCCATCAAAGTATATCAAAGTAAAATACATAGACATAAAGGTGGCCATATACATGTACTTCAACATAAAAGTGAAGGTAAAGTGAAGTTACGTAGATTACCATTGTGAAGTTACGTAGATTACCATTGTGAAGTTACGTAGATTACCATTGTGAAGTTACGTAGATTACCATTGTGAATTTACGTAGATTACCATTGTGAAGTTACGTAGATTACCATTGTGAAGTTACGTAGATTACCATTGTGAAGTTACGTAGATTACCATTGTGAAGTTACGTAGATTACCATTGCTCGTTGACAAGCAAAACTACTCTGATTCCTTTTATTATCGAATTTCACGTTCAAATATAGTAAAATGTCAGCTGCCAATGTGCGATTATATATATATCTTCATGGAGCCTGATATTACTAAAAATTTAACCAAGTTATCAGTCATAATGTACTTGCTTTGAAATTGAATAAGTCAACAGATACTCCCCTCACAATAACTTGCCCCATACCGTTATTATAAAACAGTGCAAACATTCTTCCAGATTAACGATATTATCAATCACGTTCTCCATTTCTCAATACACAATACCCACGAAAATATGGGGTATCAAATTCAATTGTCATGCAATACCTAGTGATATATTTTATTATAGTATAAAATCGTTAAACTGAGTTGTGTATGCAATTTCTGGTGAAACAATGACAACACTAGATACAATAAATTCTCAGACATTTTAAGACACATTTGTTTGGTTATTTCACTTTTTTCTGTTCTTAAAATGAACACGTTTAATACACAATCATAAGTAATGCATACAAAAACACAAACGTTGTGTAACAAAACATATCTTAGTAAATTTTCTAATATGCTATTGGTTAGTGTATGTTGGTAAAAGATCGAGTTAAAACTGTTAGTTAAGATGTTTGCTACCTTAGATACCTTACAAATCGCAGAAATCATGTCTTTATATATCATTAAATTAAACATGTTTCATTTGCACACGGGCATAACAATTGTAGTTTGTGATCAGATTAGTTATAGGCGCTCCGAGCTAATTATCTGGGGTCCAATGGTTCGGGCATAATACTCGGCACATCTGTTTGTGCAGTTGAAATGTGACATGGTTAAAATTTCAAGCCATTTTGTATGTTTACGAGCTGTTGCAAGAATTGGTCCAATGCGGAGAGGGAAAGGGAGTTCAACAGCTTTTGTTGTGAACACATACAAATTAAAGTATGCTTTTCGAGGGAAGCTTGAATAACATGACGTATTCATTGTAAGTTAGTACGTTTGATCGCAATTCGATGAGATTTAGATCTGTTCTTTCAAGTCTTAGCTTTTCTAAACTATATCAACTTTGATAAAAAAGAATAGAATGCAATATATATGTTCACATATACCATATAATTGTAAATAACTGATGTCTTTAAGCATATTCTGATATGTGATTTGTATATAATTCATGTAGACAAACCTGCTAGATGAATACTTATATTCGATTTCTCAAAAACCAGAAAACATTTTAAGAGCTGACCTAGGATTTCATACAAAATTTAAAAAGCTCTCTAAACATTATTCCATTATATTTTAATCATTTAAAGAAAATCAGTTTTTTATAAGATTTTTACGTTTAGACAATTGTTGTCAGCTAAACTAATTGCAATGTGAAAACTCACCTTCCGAGCTTGTATCATTTGTAAAGTAAACCGGAGACTGTTCACTTGTTTGGTGGTGATCAATTTAAGTTGCGAAAATCTTGATAAAATTGGCAATTCTTTTTTATTTTTACAAAAATCGTATATTTTTACTGTATGCATGCGCATTTAAGTTTCAACACTGTATCCCATTAGGTTGCAATTACTTTAAGATAATTGGTAGCAGTATTGTTAACAATAGCACTATTGACGTAATTGATGAAGGTCTAGCCCTGAGGAATTGCGTACACCAAGATTAGTACTCAGCGTCTATCGGAAATATTTTTGAAGGTGGAGTTTTCTGCGTCTTCCAAACGCCTGACTGTCTTTTTTCTGTCGACTCAATGTAATTTAACCATCAGTTCGTCAGTAGTTAAAGTACAGTCTAAGAAGTCGTCGGCTTCTCCGCGCGAGATACTAGACCGACGCTGCCACCAATCGCTCATTTTCCTCCTATTACACACACGTGTCATGTTCATGTCGTCGGTGAGAATTCGATGCACCGAGACTTAAATTCGGTTTCTATTACAATTTTTCGATCCGTTTGCCTCCGATTAGAAAATAAAAAAGTTCTTACTTTCGGTTCGACTTCTTCGTTTACGGATGACCCGTTTTCTGTTTTTTTTCCGTCTCCGATTGCTCCATAATAAGAGACTATTCATGCCAATTGTAAATTAAAGTTATTTGGATATTCGTAAATCGCTCAGTCATTTTCAATTGGTAGGTAGTCTAAAGTGGTGTCATCCAAGTCTCGGCAATAATTGAATATTTATGCGAAAAGCTACAGAAACAACTCAGTAGCAAAATGTTTAAACGTTAACCCGGTTTAATGGCACTTGGTAATCGCACAAGAAACATTGAAAAACAGCACAAAACTCCACAAGCAGCATACTATATATATAAAAAACTAGGTATGTCTATCAAGTATTGTTAGGAAACGCATTGGAACGGTCAGTAAAATGTAAATTTACTGGAGTTTCGTTGAATGCATAGAGTCTTGTTTTAATTTGACGTTAACAACACATAAACAGCAACCTCAAACACAAAAACTGCCGTCGTCAGCATATTTTTTAACATATGACGTCATACAAAATCTCATTACTCAATTCGACAAGGAGTTTTGGAACAACCATCTTATATACCTCATATATATTTGTAAGAAATGTTGTTATTTCCTTCCAAAAATATTTAAACGCCATGACAGTTTCTAACATTATGTTTATTTGACTGTATTAATTAAGCAGAACCTAGAAGTTCTAGAACATCTAATATTGTATTGGTATAGTTTGCTCTTGTCAAGCAGTATTCTTAAAATATATTTGTTATATATTTCAATTTTGCATCGATATTAAGTTTGAATGTGTTGATGTTAGCGTTTGTCAAGTTAAGATTATTTGCGCCTAGTTCTGTGTCCCATATTTCCTCTCTTGTTGTTTTTTGTTTTGCCCCGATTTTTGATTGACAAAGAGATTTTGCTATTATAGGTTATACACTTCAATTTCCATCGTCTATCACATTTAAAACGGCGAAAGTGCATTTGAATTGATTGCCTCTATCTTAGATTTGCATGTTTGAGGACTACACTTTAAAATCGTAAAATAATTGATGAAGTCATTTTAGTTAGCAATATAGTCCTTGTGGGTGTATTTTGTTTTATAGGAAAAAGTACTTCCTGCGTTACTGTTTGCTATTAATATTCATTATGTTTAGAACCAAAATGATAGGGCTAAATAGTTCAAAACACTAAAATGTTATGACTCTCGAATTTCTAACGGTTTGAAAGGATATGTCGGTTTACTTTATTGCGATGAAACGGCTTATTCGTTACACTAATAGCCTTACAGTCTCAGATAACGCATATAAACTAGAGTATCGTCGTTAGCAGGCTCCTCTAGGTCGTTAGCAGGCTCCTCTAGACAATCCATCGGTATAATAACAGTGTTTTATAACGCTATTAAAATATGTCGTTAACAATATTAATGTGCAAAGACCTTTGATAAATTAGTGAAATATTTTAATAAAAATGTTGATAAAGTGATGCTATTGATACCTAAATATGAATGAGAAACAATATTTTGTTTCTCCAACTTTTGCGGCATCGTGTTATTACCACTACTTGGCAACATTTAAACGTTTTCAATAATTTCGATCGCCCGTTAACTAGTGTACGATAAAATGATGTGTCAAGTAACTCAAAAGATTTCCCAAAGATGCTAGTTGCATTGATAAATTTCAAACTTCAAATATGTGTATTATAGCAAGATGCTCGAGTTATTTTCTTAAATGTATTATCACACTTTCTGTAATTTCTCTTCTTTCATTGGTATCTGTGAACATTTCAGCGTTTTCATTTCATAGATTTATGAGAAAGTGAATATTTTACACTTAAATCATCACTGTCAAGGAATAGTTTTTATCATTATCATTATCTTGATATGTTTTTAAGAGGAGAAAATGGTACAGACTGTTTTGTGTGTCTTTCAATTGTTTAAAAAACAACAACAACAAACAAACAAATAACAGACCAGTCTTTTCATCAGCAATATGTAAACACTATTAAATTTTGTTTCAATATTCCTTGGTTGAAAATATGACATTGCCCGCCTTTAATTCATTTATATATAAATATGCAGGATAGTTTTCACTTTCATTTGAATGGAATTTGTAAGTGTTTCCAGAGTTTCACTGACTTTCACGGTCAGTTAAATCTTTTCCATGGCAAACAAATAGTCATGGAAATTAGTCAGAAATTATTCAGTATGATTTATGTCCTTATCCTGAGATATGCAACAGTGATTCCATACACTCGGTCTGTTGGCCAAATTTAACCAAAACACCCATTTTTACTCAAGAAGTAAGTATGATTTAAGTTGGAACTGTATTATTTTGTGTTTACTTTACATATTTTTGGACGTTTTAGCCGAGGCTTATACATTTTTGCTGGCAGTTATCTAAATTATTTTTAACCGATAATCATACAATAAGCAACACTTCAACTATAATTTGAGATATGCTTTGCGTTATTAACAATTTGTTTCTGATCACTTAACCTCATTTTTTTTCTTACTTAATTCAGTATTGAATATTTTTTGTTTGTTC
The DNA here is from genome assembly GCF_026914265.1 of Mya arenaria. Lineage (NCBI taxonomy): Eukaryota > Metazoa > Mollusca > Bivalvia > Myida > Myidae > Mya > Mya arenaria. The sequence continues at coordinate 50,015,880 of NC_069135.1, forward strand.
TGTTTTACTGTTATATGGCTGTATTTACGTCAACAATCCATGCATCAACGGCAGAAAACGTTCATGACCTAGTCAATTTACATAGAGACATATACCTAAAACATTGCCATTGAAACCAGATAATGAAGTACATAGTTGTATTGCACCAAAAGAACAATGCGAATACTTCACTGGTATGCAAATGATGTTGTACAATTTTCATAAGCAGCACCAGAGGGTTTGCATAAAGATGTTTATATTGTACTAGAGTTTTGCACTATCAGGAAAATGTTAGTTAAGGTTGGAAAAAAGGTATGATGTTTAACAGCCGGTTGTTTATTTAATCAGACCCAGATAATACTTACGAGTCTGTGACAGTCAAACTTTGCTTACAAAGCTTTTCTACGTAAAATATGATGATGCAGTTTTTAAATATATTAAGCAGTAAATTATGTTTGAAACAAGAACACAATTCAGAATGTAGCACTCGTCTTAAGAAGCCAGACGAATGCCAATCGTATAAATACATTCCAATCAATAGTCTAAGTAAGCCCATTTAATTGCTATATTGCAATTTAGTAAATAAAAAGTTTTTTTTTATACAAAATGGACATTATGACTTGCTTTTTATGTTTTACTCACAATACTAATTTTACTTTTTTTCATCTGTAGATTTCATTGTTCAATACTAAAATAATAGCCGTTTGGATTAAATATTTAAATTAAAACAACACAAACAAGCTCAGTAGTCAAACCGTCTGAATATCCTTGTATCTGTAAAGAAGAAAATCTAACAGTTTTCGTAAATTATGGCAATGTATGTGCATATCAATAGGTTTGGAAGTTAAGTTACACACTTTCGTTTTCGACCATTGTCTTGGTCTGTACTTATATGGTTGGATATGTTAATCGATGTACTCATATGATTTATAAACTGATGCAAACGATCTTGTTTATATACATCATTTAACTGTTATAGCACTAAGCATGTTATCACCCGAAGCTAGCCTGAATATGGGCTTATTGAATTTGAAAACTAAATTGCTTCTTCTTCTTATAAAATTCCTCTGTGTTTCGAAAATGATGTTTACCTAATGTTAAAATGTATTTGCTGCCAACGTTATTTAAGAACTTACAGGGTACATTCATCGCCATCGTATTCATTGCTAGTAAACGTGCACATTTTAATACCACTTTTGTAAATATACCTACAAAATGAATGGAGCGTTCAGCAAGTGTGTGTACGTAAATACCTTGGGTCCAAAATAAGAAGTGACAAAAAGATCCTGCTTATATTTTTTTCAAATTTGTTAACGAATAAAAGACACTATTTGCTATTTTAAAATATTAGGTCAGCGAATATTGCAGATATTACTCTTGAACATTGAATTAAAACAAAGTAATGTCTACATCATATCGAGTGAACGTCGAATCCTACTTCGTTTTATAGCAAATTATATTGATGTGCTTGTAGTCAGTTTTATTGCTATATAGCTGTATTGCACCAATAACCGTATTTCAAAACACATAATGCCTCTTGCCTGCATCTTTAAAAGTATAGCATTGAAAACTAAAAATGACATGTGCGAGTATGCTTTTTTACAGGTGCTCAGTGTGTATTTAGAGCATATTGTGTGGTCTTTTATAACTGTAACTGAAATCACACACACTGTTGTATAGGCCGAATATTTTACGTTAAACCGTCCTATAACCTTTTTGTATTTGACACATATTTCAAAGGTGTACATCTGAAATTTCTTAATATGATATAAAATGCATATTTCAGTGACAATCCAAGTTTTGTTTTCGCTAACTGCATGACTCTTAAATCACCTAAAGAAATAATAATCTGTGTACAGTTTAAGTAGAAAGTAGTTACTGTCAAACTGTTTATATATAAAGCAAAACAAAACTCGTAGATTTTGGGGGACTTAAAGCTCCCAGTTAAATATACATAAAAATATGTTAGCTGTTTCTCCATATCAACAAATATCCCGTGACAGTTATGATATGATGATTTTGTTTTTAGGAGTGTAAGATATTTAAAAGCCAGCGTCACTTGATCTTCTGTTGCATTATTAATGCGTTAACAATTAGTTGTGGTCATTATCATTCGTTCAAGAAGACAATGTTTTGTCTGTGCTCTTACTTAAACATAATCAAGAGAGTACTCTGAAATGAGTAATAAACAAAACAATTTATGTGATTAAACTGTATTTGCTGAACCATCGCCTTCCGGCTTGATACATTTTAAAAAGAACTAAAATTAAAACTCATCAAACATTATATTCATTAACACCTAAAACCATTCAAAAATACATTTTTATACAATATATTGCTCAATTTCTAAGCAAAATACGAGAATTAAAAACAAACATAATGGAATGATTAGGTACAACAATGTTAACAAAGGGAGTCTACAAAATACTGATTGATTCGAGACGACAGGAAAGGAGTGCGGTTGATATGTCTTATCCCCGGCATAACAGTGTCGTAAGTTGAAGTTATAAATCTTGTTTGCAAGGAAACGATACAGACACCGGTCGGTAATTTTTAACCGTAATTGCACATTTACCGACGTCCATCACCAACACAGACAACCCATTTCCGAAGTTGAAATTTGCACCCATGAATTATTGAGTAAAATACAGTGATCTTAAAGGTGACAATCCCAGTTTCTCCAGACTGTCATGCATTTCGACATATACGTGTGGGATTGTGTATACTATATGCACGCGGTGAAGCAACGTAGATTAGACGCTGTCTATGATTCTTAAAACTTGTTGCCTTGAATTAAGTTCTGAAAGCTTGTTGAATATTAGGCTTAGCAAAATTACAGTATTTCCTCTTAATTTTCGCATTCCACATACATAACTTAGAACTTAAGCTGCCAATGTGCGAGTAAACGTCTTGTTTATTGAGCCTGGTATTAATACAATTACCAATATAGATTCCTCTCAAAACTCACAAAAATATAGAGTATCAAAATAGATTGATAAGTTAATCGGAAGTGTTTTTTATGAGTGTTTCGAAGGAAACGCAATTAGATTGATAAAATACGACATATTGATAAATTATGGCATGGCTAAAGAAGGGATGTGTTTTAAAGTGATTGGATGTAAACAAGATTCAAGATCAACGTGTTGTTTGATCAGAAGAATAATTGCATTTATATGTCCTGGTGTTTCCTTATTGATACGAAACAAGATCATATCCCAATTAATCGTTTTCAGTTACATTTTCTAGGCTGTTACCGTAATCATAACAATTGTTTCTTTATTTTTGTGTAGTTATAATGTACGTATGATTATTTTTTTAGTAATGACCAAACGTGGTCGTGGTGTCATGTCATAGACTTGATAAACACCCCTTAGTGAATAGCATATATGTAGTGTGTTGTATGTGGCGTTTTGTGTTGTTGTTCCAGGTTTCTGGTTTGTGATTATTTTAGTGTGTGTTCTATGTCATTGGCGTTGACCCTGTGTCATAAAACGAGGCTAATATGTTTAAAATGTCAACTTTTTGACTTGTTTCTGTAGTAGTTCACATAAATTTTAAGTAAGTCGTACGTTTGCCACTTGCATGTCCATAGGAACCAGGTTTATTCCTTGGTCTAAGACTGCAATTACCAAAGTGCAAGTTCGTGTTAAAATGCTAGACAAAATACTTACTGTATTAGTAATTACATTTTGGGATAAATAGAAAGGTCTATCACTTTAATCAAACATATATCGTGTTATTGTGGAACCAGTCGTGTGGGTAAAAGTCTACCAGTCTAAGCTGAGTCTCCGTTACCAGTCAGTGCTTATCACGATACATCTTCTTTCCTCTGCGGTTTTTTGATAAGATAGCTTGACCATATTATATTAATACATTAATCGACGTATTATGGAAAAGAAGGCCCTAATATTGAAAAAGGACATATTTAATGATACTCGTGATTTAGACGATTTCAGAAGCATTATCGCATCAATGGAAATGTCTGAATAATGATGCGTGCATGTTATTTGGTCGTGGCATATGGCTTTTCTCAATCTTAGTGCTTATTGAATTCTGTGATGTAAAGAGATATCTCACTGTAATTATTTTTGTTTTTTTTTTGTATATGTTATGAAAATAGTGTAAACACAGTTTTCACTGCTAGACGCTTCTGTTCAATGATCATAATAACGGGAAACATAATGAAAACAAATATTTCCTTTTCGATAAATTTATTTTGAAATCAAACTATTGATTGCACATGTCAAATTATTATACATTTGGACACAACAACTCATAGGGAGACCAATATGAATGGCATTCAATGGAAAATTGCAGCTGATATATGATACGTTTTTATTTTTTTGTAAAAACATGCGCTTTCCTGCAAGCAGCTGTTACGATGTAATCCAATACAATAAATATGTATTTTTTTGTATCTCATTTTCCTGCAAAATCTGGATATTTTTCAATTCGAACAAATAAAGAAAAAAACCCACCGTTTTAATAAAAGCATATTTTTGCTATTTCATATCAAATACAAACCAAATCATGACATTCCAATTACTGTGGTTTAGATAAAAAAACAAGAACGAAACTACTTATAACAAAACATTGATAACAACACTTGATGATGTAAATCAACCAATCACAGAACAAAACAATCTATGAAAGCCGTCAGAAACGGTATTGAAGATTTTGGTCTTCAAAGACGATATTTGAGCAAATATCAACATTTGCGAAAGGGTTCCCGCTGTCGGTATCTTATAATTATGAACTCCTTATGATTTGCCATACTTTATTTTGTAATAAAAAGTGCATTTTACAGTCCATGAGCGAGTCCCTTTAAAAATAGCCATATTGGTATTTGCACTGGACAGAAAGTCTAAAATCTCCCTAACAGGAGCTAGATTTTAATTTTCATTTATTCGCATTCTCTCTGAAAGATTTTCCAATTAAACTTTTGCAGCTCATCTATTTATTAAAAACAAAAACAAAATGTAAGTTTATTATAAACAGCGTAAGTTTTGTTTACAGGTAAACTGAGCTGACAATTAGTAGGCAATGTATGACAAATACGAACTAGGTAGAGGAACGGGAATAAAAACCACATTTCAGTGATAGGTACATTAATTTACTGTCAATAACTGTATACAAAACACTAGTTTAACTCGTATCCAAGTATTCACATGATGGGCGTATTAACAACCACCACAACAAAAAAAGAAGAAAAACAGGAAAGTACAAGTGCATCAATTGCTATTAAAAACAGAATAAAAACAGAAAACAATTAACTCAGAGTATGTGATAATCACGAGTCAGACATAAACATCAAAGATATTTGCAAGCAAAGTATTTAATGAATACAAAATATAACTACATGTTCAAGATGTTTGTTCGAAATCATGTTGTTATGACATGATGTGTGGAAGTAGTGTGGGATGCTTAGATGAATTATGCACTTCGCTTTTATTGATTCTAAGAAAAGATAGAGAAGAAAGCATGCTGAGTTAGCAGAGTTACCACTGGCCATCATGTAATTACAGTATTGTGCAGATAAGCCTCCTCAAAATGCTAAAGATGTGTACGTTGAAACCCGCCTAATTAACTGCTGAACTGTCTGGAGCCTTCATCTCCAGCACTTATGTTTGTCTCCGCTACAAATTTCCCCTGAGAAGTCGTAATTCAAGAGAACTTTATTTGCAAAGATGATATTTGCAAGGTCGCGTTTATTGGTTACTTGTACAGTACGTGGAAAATAACACTAAGCTTATAGTAAATATCCGTTCAAGAGGTTGACAATGGTAAAATAATATAACTGTCCGAAATTAAGGTTGTGGTAGAAGTAGTTTTTATGACCAGTGAAACTGGGTTGTATAGCCTCTCAAATGGACATCATTGCTGGTATACTGCCAGGAAAGGGATATGACTGTGATATAGATAGTTATGGAAAAGTCATATTTTACTTTCATATCTGTAAGAGTAATCGTATATTTAACATGCAGTATCTTTCATATATTCCAATTTCGTATATTTGCTGCAAACATGTTTCTGAATTGTAATATATAACCCTCTTTGACGACAAATTAGGCTTTGTATTTCATTTTTAAATGCAATATGCACAAACGAAAGAGATGTTATGTTCAAACAACAATATTTGGACATGTTATCAGATTTCTTTCATTTTATCCGGTTAGGTATATACTCCCCTTGGTTTAATATTGTTTCGGTCCTTTTATGTACATTGACAATAGCTTATTACTCTAAACTGGTAATGAAATAAGTGAAATTATGATGTTTTTAAAAATCCCTCTGCAATACTTGGCAAGTTTTCTATTTGTAATTAATGACAGACACTTCCAACCAGCTCTATGCAGAAAAAGACCGCACGATGGATCATTTAAAAGCAATATCTTTAGATGTTCTTCAAAATTCATTTCAATGTTTTCGTACTACATTTTCAAAGTAGATTATATTTCACTGAACAAAGTGTACATATTTTACTTTGCAAAATTATGTCTGTCGCCAAACATATGATTTTAACCTTGATATTGCTTGATTGTAGAAAATAAATCCTTGTGGGTTTCGCACTGGACAGTCAGTCTTTGACATTTCATGAAGAAGCAAGGTTTTTATTTGGATCTATTGTCAGTTACATTGAACGCTTTCTCAGAAAAACATCGCCATCCCTGAACTAACTAAACCAAACAAGATTGTCATTTGAAACTATTGGTCAAAAAAAGACATAGGAAAACAACACATTCTTCGTAAAAAAGTAATGGTATTATTTTTTCACATCTCTTTCATGTTTCTTACATTTAGGGCTTCTCTTTCTAAGCAAGATTTAAGCAACTTTAAGTAGCCTTTGTGGTTGTCGCAAAATGATTAGCCAATAATGTTTGCTTTTAATTTAAAGCATATTTCTTTCGGATTTCCCATGTTCTGACATATTCATCTATGCACAGCGAAAGAGTGACTTCCAAAAACTAAACTCGACATATGCTCTCGTTAAAAATGATGAACGAAACAAATTGTGGAAAAATAATTATATCTTCAGCAAAGTAATTATGCTGTGACCTGTTTTAAGTGTTTTCTACAATGATGACAAAAACAAACACAAATAGAATATCCACTAAATAGAATATCCACTAAATAGAATATCCACTAACTGTACACCTTCTTCTACTTTTGATAGGTTCATTTTTAAAGAAAAGATATTTGTATGTTTGTTGAATATGCAAATAACTGTTAAAGAAATAACAATCTCTTTCTGGAAATCTATATTGTAGTTATTGAAAAACGTGTTTGGAATTATGTTTTGAGATACCAACGACAACTTTATAGTTTATTTGTCGTTGATCTCTTCGTTCATTGGCCACCCATTTTATCTCTTCGTTTCCTTATTTGCGATGAGGTTGGTTGGCGTGTACAATACTCAGTTACATCATTCTCTGCCGTATACAAAAATAATGGGATCCGCAAATGACAAATCATGTACATTTACAAGCGGCACTATAATTGTTTGTTCTTATTTTCAAATTAACGTATTATAAATGCTAGGTTCAAATTAAACGTGCAAAACAATGCTATCGCTAGAAGGACGGTTATGATTAATTTGCTTTCATTAAATCGATGGATTTTTTTCCCAAAGAAAGTATGCCGCCGACTCTTATTATATCACAGTGCAAACATTTTGCAAATTTAATAACATTGTACTTAGTAATCGTTTGTCAAATGTCCTATTTTTCTATCTGCAAAATGTGGCATCAAATGATATGAATTTTATCTTTAATTTGAGACAAACGAAATCAGCCCGCGGTGTTTTTAAAAGCTTATATTTTCAGACATTTAATAATGTCTCACTGTCAGTCTCAGAATATAAGACGTTATGTTTAAAATGTGGCCTTGTTTGAAGCAAGGTAAACATAAGCATGTTCATTGATCGAGCTGAACAATAATTTCAGGCAAATATGTTTTTCATGTAAATGAGTGTTATATATGCACTGTTTAGTTTGTGGAGTTTTGTGCTGTTGTTCAATGTTTTTTGTTTGTGATTTTTTTAATTTTTTTTATGTCTCTGGCGATTACCGGGTGCCATTAAAAGTGGTTTACGATCAAACGTTTGGCTACTGAGCTTGTTTATGAAATTTTGCAAACAAATAATTTTGATCATTTTCTGATGACCATATGTGGCTTAGGAATCATGTACGAGACGTTCTTGTGTTCTTTGTTCGCAATTGTATCTTAAATGAAAACACATTTGTCACATTGTCTTTGGTCTAATTATAACAACAACAACAAAAACAACAACAGCAGCAGCAGCAGCAGCGATGACCTTTATATTATTTGACGGCAATTTTTATATCGCAACAACCAAGATTTAAGTACAAAATACATTTCACTGTGCATATTTAATGATTTATTGAACTATTTAATTAAACATCGAAGGAAGCCCGTTTATAATATTCTCAGCAAATTACAGTTTCACGTTAGATTTGTCAGTTCGAAAAATGCCGTTGTTTGATACATTATATAGGTATGTGGTAACGAGATCAACATCTTGGTGTCCAATATACAAAGATAAACAAAAAACCCACATCAAAACAAGACGTGTGGAATATATAGTTCTATATTTTTCCTTTAAAAACATCTCCTTCGAAAGTAGAAATAAAATTACGTAAATACTGGAAATTCAGAGCGTTCGAAACCGGTAGGTACGAGGCCTGTAAAATATGTTACAGTCCCGATGGACTTGTACAAGTTTTGACAGTGCTCAGTTGCGGCCCTATGAATTTAATGATACCATAGGCTCGATTAACATGTGTTTAAAAATCATTTATGCAAACTGCAATATGTCAGATGTCCACACTAGAAGTTATTTTAGTTTAAATTATTGCAAAAATCATTGTTATCAGCAAATAACTCATTTTCTTTTCAATTAAAAAAAATACGACCAACATAATTACTAACTTTGCATGTTTTGCATAATAGCAATGGAGAACATTTATCAAGATTCGACCTTTCTTTATGAGATCGATTTCTTCCAAAAATTACAGTATTCGTACTAAATAACTTTAAATCGTGACAATAAAATCAGACCGGCTTAAAATTAAACATTCAGAAATCATATAACATAAAAACAGAATCATTTAAAACATATTCTCCATTTGGGATTTGCATTGGACAGGAAGTCTATGATATCTCATGCCGGAGCTAGAATTTAATTTGGATTTATTTGCGTTCGCTCTTTAAAAACGTATCATATAAAACATGCACTTTAGAGTTTAGGCAAACCAATCGGATAAAAGAGAAAGCAAAACAAACTGTGTTTCATAAAAAAACAATGAAACTCAAGTTAGCTGGTTTCTTTGAAAAATGATACAATTACGTAACTGTCTAACAAATATTTAAATAATTTACAAACACATTGTGTAAGCAATATCTGGTTGAAAAATAATAGATTAAGATACAAATTTCATTTTAAGAAACCCGCTGTTGTGCTTGTTTAATATGCGTTTTATTTCTTTCAAAATACATTCTGCGGTACAGTATATGATCACAATGCTGAATAAGAAAGGTGTAGGTTTTCATTACCAAATTGCTTTTTTTTCAAAATGCATTCTGAGATATAGTTTGGGTTCAAAATGCTGAAATGAAAGTGTACTGGTTTACATAACCAATTCGATTTCCGAAACGCATTCTACGATTCATTTTGGCATCATAATGCTGAATAGTAATTGTGTAGGATTTCATAAATCAATTGAATTCCCCAAAATAGTTTGCGCTTCAGTTTTGGTATCAAAATGTTAAATATAAATGTGATGGTTTTCGTAACCAAATTTTTATTTTAAAGCTGCATTCTCACAGATTTACCATTTTTAAAATTTATTTTTATTTTTTGTCTTAGAAAGAGCAAATCTTAGCGTAAATATCTGCAAACTAATGATATAAAGATTGCAGACAAAAGATCAGATCGCAAATTTTCATATGTCCGTTCGAAAATTAATGTGTTATGGCTTAAACCGTTACTAACGGCTTAAGGAAAAATGCAAAAACATCAATGTTTGAACTTGAATATACAAATTTGCGATTTATTTTTTGTCAGCAGTCTTGTATCACTGGTTTCCATGCTTTTTCGCAAAAATTGGCTCGTTCCAAGACAAAAAAAATAAATTTGTCAAAACGTTCAAACTGTGAGAGTGCAGCTTTAATAATCCATTGTGCAATACTGTTTGGGGTCAAAATGCTGAATATAAATGTCTGGCTAACTTTACGAAATTGTTTTCCAAAATATGTTCAGCGATACAGTTTGGCATCAATGCGGGACAGAAAGTATGTTTATTTTTTATAACAAAATCCATCTGCATTACAATTTGACAACAAAAAAACGAAAATAAATTATGTAGGTTTTCATTATCAATATGCCTTCCAAAAATACATTATGCAATTCAGTGCGTTTTATCTTTATTCAGAATTGTTGGGATAAGAGTGAGGTTTGTGCACATAAACTGGTTTAAACCCCCAGTAAATTTACATTTTACTGACCGTTCCAAGGCGGTACCTAACAATTCTTTATAAACATACCAATTATATATATATATGCACTGTGCTGTTTGTAGAGTTGTGTGCTGTTCTATGTTTCTTGTTTGTGAATTTGTGTTCTATGTCTTTGGCGTTGCCCATTGCCACTAAACCGGGTTTATGTTAAAACTTTTTGCTACTGAGCATGTTTCTGTAGCTTTTTGCATAAATATTGAGGGTTACGTTTTAAAGCAATAAAAAAACGTTCTATATAAAAATGCAATTTTACTTCGAAAGAAATACTTCCCATACAATCTATATGCCTTTCTTAATATTAGCCTCATGAATAAAACATGAAGTGCCCAATACGAGGCTCGGATGGGTCAGATGTAAACATTGCTGATAAGCAGAATGGTTTCCCAATAGTAATTGAATATTATTCCGACAACCCCGTTTCTTTTCTTGAAAGATTTAGAAAGTAAAATTAATTTTCTTCTGGGAAAAATCAATACACTCTCGGTACAAATTATACAGCGAGTGATTTCTTCATTCTCTTAAAAATCTTATCATATTGAGGGAAACAAGATGTGTATTAAGTTGCTATAATATAAAACTCTAATCTTAAAATAAATACCATAGCTAATTAATAACCATCTTTGACGAGAAATCAGGCTATGTATTTCATTTTTTAAATGCAAAATACTTGAAAGAATTAGGTGTAATTTTATTGAAAACAACCATATTTGAACATGTTAACACATATTTTGGTTTTAATGTTCACCCGGTTATGTAAGTTATCCCCGTGTTTTTATATTGTTTCAGCCCTTTAATGTCTATAGGCATAGGCTACGTAATTTAAACTGGTAATGACATTATTTCACTGCTTATTTTCTAGGACGACTGTCTTCTGTATGCAACATTTAGCGAGTTTTCTATTTGTAATCAATGTCAGACACATCTTACCAGTTTTAGGCAGATATAGGCCGAAAGATAATAATATTGTATTAATATTCCAAAAAGGATGAATTCATGTCGAAAACAATGGTTCTGATGAAGGATACCGAGTTGAATTTAAAAGAAATGAGCTTAAAGAACGTTATAACACCCTTATAAAACCAAAGTAGACCACAGTAAATCTTTAGAATTCACCAATCATTTAATATCTGTGCGCTTTCTGCTATTAAATACACGGTACAATCTTGTTATCAGTAATTAATATTTTCCATAAATGCATTATTTAGTAAATTGTTAAGGTTTATCAGTCAAAATTTATGTTTGTTTTACATGTGTTTTTATTGATTTTGAATAAGAGTGTCACTTTAAAGCCTATTTCTTTCGGATTACCCATGTTCTGAAATAAACATCTTGGCACAGCGAAAGAGCTACTTCCAAAAACTAATTTTAGGCTATATACCTTGCATAAGTAAATAACGCGTAAATATTGTTTGTTATTATACATCACGTGACATGCCCATGTTAATTTCTCATATACCCATCATGGGCAATTTCTTACTGTCACACTGACAGTACCGTTTTGACCGGTTGACATTATTACTGTCACATAGCACGCGTGTCTAAAAATAGGCATTTTTTTTGGTTTCCCAAATCTGAGGTGGTAAGCGCTTACTAAAATGTGTTGTAAATCTGGGTACAACCGGTGTTTGGATTATTTCTAAGCGGCATTTTGTGCAAATGACAGCTAATGTAAACAAACAATAATTACAGAATAAATTGATTAAACATGAAGGTTGTGTAATGGTAAAAAATCTTTATATATGTATATAAATGTAACTGTGTTCGGTATAATAAAATAAATATCGCATAGCTTCCAGTGTGACAGTACATATTGTACTAATAATATGTACTGTCACACTGGAAGCCATGCAATATTTATATAATGTTATCACCATGAACTTAACTTGACATACGCTAAATGATGAATGGAAACAAATTGTGGAAAAATAATTATATCATCAGAAAAGTAATTATGTTGTTATTTGTTATAAATGTATTTTACTATGGTGATACCAATAAACGCAAATACATTATTCACTAAGTGTACACCTTGTCTTACTTTTGATAGATTCTTTACAAAAAGATAATTGTATATCTGTTGAAGCTTCAAACAACTGTGAAAGAAATAACAATCTCTTTCTGGAAATGTTAATTGTAGTAATTGAAAATGTGTTTGGGAGAATGTTTTATAATACCAACGACCGCTTTATAGCTGATTTATCGTTGATTTTTAATAGTCTATGTTCATTGGCTACCCTTTTAATCACTTCGTTTTTTAGTCTGCGATGAGGAAGGTTGGCGTGTACCATTAACAGTAATTACATTCTCTGGCTTATACAAATAATGGGATCCTCAAAGGACAAATCTTGTTAATTTAAATGTTTGTACTTCTTTTCAAATTACCATAATTTAAATGCTAGGTTCAAATTAAACGTGAAAAACCCTGCTTTCACGACATGGACGGTTAAGATTAATTTGCTTTTCTTTAATTGACGGATTTTTTCCCAATGAAAGTTTACCGCCGACTCTAATTATTCAAGTGCGAACATTCTGCAAATCTAACAACCAGTTTTCGGTAATTCTCTATTTTTTCTCATTTTTGTGTTTTATTTTTACTCACTACTAAAAGGTTTATAGAACGTTGGAAGAAGCTGTTTATATGTTGCATTAATCGATACACTTTAGTCCCCCCCCTAAAAATAGAAGAAGATAGAGACAATGTCAAATTTCACCTACTTATTTGTGTCTATGTATGCCATATTCAAACTCGTAAGGAAGGACTTATAGAATGGTCTAAGCATTGCTAAATACATTTATTTAAATTTATATCAAAAACTGTATACTTGAGTTTAACATAGTACTCGAAACGAAATATTCACATGCTTTGCGTGCGAAAAAAATTCTACTACAAAAACAAGACCCACACATGCATATATTACTAGTAATTTAAAAACACAGCATAAACAGAACAAACAGTTAACTAAAGTATTTATTGATCAAGAGTCAGACATAAAACATCAAGGTAAATTGCAAACAAGTGAATCAATAAATGCAAAACAAAATAAGAAAATGTCATAATAACGTGATAAGTGGGAGTGGTCTGGGAAACGAGGGTAAAATGAAAACTTCTTTGCTTTTGTTGATAACATGTAGAGTGTCTAAGAAAGGATTGAGAGGAAAGCCGAGTTACCGCTGGCCACCTTGTAATTAGATAATGGTACTGATAAGCCACATCGAAATGCTTAAAATGTGTACTTTGCAACCCGCTTAATTAACTGCTGGACTGTCTGAGGCCTTCATCCAAAACTAATGTTCATATGGTTTTATCTTTTCTACCAATTTTTCCTGATAATGTTCTTAATTCAAGAGAACGAATTTGCGTAGAAGAGATTTGCAAGCCCGAGCTGTATGGTTACGTGAAAAATATCCCTAACTTAATCGTTTATATTCATTCAAAAGGTTGGCAATGGTGAAATAGTAATGCTGTCCGCATTTCAAGTTGTGGTAGAAGTAGTTTTTATGACTTGTGAAACTTTGTTTTATTGCCTCTCAAATGGACATTATTGCTGGTATGTTGCCTGGTAATGGGAGTCGATTGTAATACTGACAGTTATTATCTTTCGTCTCAAATGATAAATTCATATTTTACTTTCATGGCTGTTCGTGGAGTATATAAATTATTTCTATGTTGCTACTTTGTTCATAATATATTGCTTTAATTAATTATGGCACATATAACCTGAAGTTTTGACAGGACAGGAAATATTGAACAATCAAGGAAACCGAATCGTCTCCCGACTAGTGCTTATTCGACGATAATCATAAATTATTAGGTTCATGCTCTCTTTTAACAAAATTGATCCATTATTGACGTTTAAGTCTAAATTATTGACTACTGGACTTGTTTCTGTAGTTTTTCATAATTATAGATATTCATTATGATTTCAGATATAGTGGCTTTCTCAGCACTGAGGAAAATTCTGGGCTTAAACTATAGAGTAATGATACTATTTATATACATCTCTCACGTATTTCTTACATTTAGGGCTTCTCTTTCTAAGCAATGTTTGACTTCAATTTAAAGGGCAGCCTTTGTCGTTGTCGCAAAATGATCCGCCAATAATATTTGTTAACAATTTCATATTTCTTTCAGATTTCCCATGTCCTGGAATAAATATCTTGGCACAGCGAAATAGTTACTTTCAAAAACTAATTTAAGCCTACATAGCTTGCGTTAGTAAATATCGCGTAAATATTATTGATGTTATTACCATGAACTGAAGTCGACATATGCTCTCGTTAAAAATGATGAACGGAAACAAACTGTGAAAAAATATTTATATCTTCAGTTAAGTAGTTATGCTGTTATTTGTATGTGTATTTTACCATGATGGTAATAATAAACTCGTGTACATTATTCACTACGTGTGCACCTTGTTCTGCTTTTGCTATTTACTTTTCAAAAGAAAAGATATTTGTATATTTGTTGAAACTGCAAACAAGTGTTATAGAAGTAACAGTATTTTTCTGGATATCTATATTGTAGTTATTAAAAAAACTGTTTGGAAGTATGTTTTAAAATACCAACGACAACTTTATTGTTAATTTTTCTGTGATGTTTAGACGTCTATGTTCATTGGCTACCCTTTTTATCACTATGTTTTTTAGTTTGCGATGAGGAAGGATGGCGTGTACAATTAACAGTTATAGCATTCTCTGGCTTATACAAATAATGGGATCCGCAAATGACAAATCGTTATCTTATACAAGCGGCAATTTAATTGTTTGTACTTCTTTTCAAGTTACCATAATATAAATGCTAGGTTCAAATTAGTGCAAAACGCTGCTTTCGCTACAAGGACGTTTATGATTAATTTGCTTTCAATAAATCGACGGATTTTCTCCCAAATAAAGCTTCCCGCCGACTCCAATTATAGTACAGTGCAAACATTCTACCAATCTAACATCATTCTGCTTTATAATCGTCAGTCAAATGTCCTATTTCTCTATCTGCGTAATGTGGCATCAAATAATTCGGATTTTATCTGTACATCGACACAAATGAAATTTACAAGCAGTGTTGCCAAAATCTTATTTTTTGAGATATGTTATAAAGATACTTTATACTTTCTCAATGGTTTAGAACACTAGATGGTCCCAAAATTTGCAAATACAGTAGTTCTTCAAAACAAGCCTAAAATTATCAAAAATGATAAAATGAGGCCTATAATACATCATTTTACATGCTTTAAATAAGATTTTGTCACTGTCTCATCTGAGTTTAGCCGTTTGAAAAATAGCGTGGATATAAATAGTTTTCTAGCTTATAGTGTGTTATGTAAGCATATGGCAGTCACGTGATAATAACAGATACATATACCGACGCTATTTCTAAATCAACTTTGGTAGACAATCCCAGTAAATTTCAAATTTGAAAAAGTACGCACAATCTGAGAAAGATACATTTGTCATACGCGATGTGATACATTATTAAATAAGATGTAATGCGTCGTACGCAACAATATCAATTTTATGCAAGTGTTTAACAAAAAAAATGCAATGGTATCATCTGGTGTCTAGTCCCTTTAATATGTACAATGGTTTAACGGCATACAATGAGGCTCATAGCACAATATGTCGTTAGGTTTCCATGCGGTAACTCATGTGTGCAAGGACTGAAAAAACACACAAAAAATAAAATAAAAATAAATATGCTATTGGCTAAATAACTTTAAGGATGCATGCAGATAAGATTAACTGATGTTTAAAAAGAGGCAACGTATTTGGCACCACAACCGCTTCCAGAACCTTTATGAGGATTCACACTGGCTCTATGTCAGACTACAAGCAATTATCTGAGAACATACGCTAATAAATGGCTATTATCTTTGGTTTAATGATAGAAGATAGATATATTTATTTCGGTAAGGTATAAATTATACATGGTGAACCAAACAAACATGACTTATTGTAAAGTAATACTTACAACATGAGTATCCGAATGTTATCTAAACTACTGTGATTTTCTACTCAAAATATATTAACAAAAGTATAGTCAGTACGGAAAGTTTTAAATGGAAGAATTGATGAGTAATTGAACTATTAAATTAAATATCGAGGATAGCGGTTTATAATATACTCAGCACATGACAGTTTAACGGTAGAAGTTTTAGTAGAAAAAAGCTGTTGTATTTAAAATGTTATATAGATAGGTAGGAATAAGTGCACACTTTTGGTATTCAATATTCAATACACAATAATAAACAAAAACACATCAACACAGGAAATGTTTAATTTCTTAGTTCAATAACATTATCTGTAAAAATATCTCCATAGAAAGTTGATATTAATCACGTTGTTACTGGAAATCCAGCATGTCGAAACCAGTGATCACGAGTCCTATAAAATACTATATTGGGCTTTAAAACATCCCGTGCTACAGCCCCGATGGACTTGACAATCCTCAGTTGCGGCCTTATAAATCTAATTATTCCATAGGCTCGAATAACTTGTGTTTAAAAATTTATTTATACAGACTGCGGTATGTCAGAAATCCACGCTAGAAGTGATTTGATTTTGATTTATTGCAGAATCTTTGTAATCAGCAAAATACTCCATTTACCTTTCGATTAAACAGAACATGCGATCAACTTAAATACTAACGTGGCATTTTCGTATTATATTGCATTAAATATTTTATAAGATGTATCAAGATGTTTACCTTTATGTAAAAGACAGATTTCTTCCAAAAATAACAGTTGTCTAGCTCGAATGATACTATTGTTGTTTTTGTTGTTGTTTTCCGGTTGTAGAATTTACGTTTTGGTTTATGTTAATCGTACTGTCATATTACTAAAACCTGTAATCAAGATAATCATTAATATTTCACATATGTAATTACATTTTGCTTTAACATTTTAGCTTACTTTAAGCAAAGCAAAGCATTGACCAAGTATATACAATTAGATGCCGTATTGTTTAATTCTTTTAATTGAAAACGGTTGTAAGATAAGTGGAAACCAATTGTTACAATAATAATTGTAATATTTTGGAATACATTTTTCTGATATTAATTTAAAGCATATTTCTTTTTAACTATTAATACATCAGCATATTTTGTTTGACCAACATATTGCAAAACATTCTATTTTTGTGCGAATAAAACATAATGGGTAATAATCAGTATAATATATGATAAAAACTTTAGTACTATTTAACATAGAATATCAATTTTAATAGAAAAAATCTTAATGTGCTGCTGTTCTAAAGTTTCTTTCTAACTGATGTTTTAAATCTGTACTTATATGAGCTTTTCCTAAATTTCTTGACAAGAACATTGTTTAACAATCAAACAAATGTTATTTTTTTCAAAACATTTGATAATAATTACCATAATTATTATGAACTTGATACTGATTTCATGTAAAGATAGCGTTTAGAAAGCTGTTTAGAATTTGATATCCTTTGTAGTTGGACATATCACTTAATGAGCAAAAATCTAAACTTTGATTTTGCCTTTAATATTCCAAGGATTGACTGTCATTTTAAAATTGTATGCTGAGCTGTTGACAACGCCTAATATTAGTTGATCACACATTTAATTAATGGTTTTGAGCTTCTATAGGTCCCTACATAATTTATGAAATTATTGAATATTAAACTACATTTTATGACAAATACATTATATCCGTTTATTGGTCCTGGTTCCTTTATCAACAAGGTCAGATAATGCATTATTTAGTTTGAACGTTGCTGCAATCTTTATATCGACGTTAAGAGCCTTCTCTTGAGGATAATATATCAGGGTTGCCTGGTGGTAATCATAGTAATTATTAACAGACAAGCTTACGATAAGCATGTTTTTTTTTTATTGCAGATCAATGATGAAAACTGGGTCCGCTTGTGGCATTGATAAAGAAACGTGTGTTGATGTAAAATATCCTGTATTTATAGATACTATGCAGAACTGTTTCAACGGATTTCAATGGCGTAGATATAAAATTTATCTTATCTTAAAGCTGTACACTCACAGATACACCGTTTAAACAACTTCACATAAATGCATAAAAATGCATCAATTTGTTATCTTAAATATATAAATCTGTGTTATCAGCAGTCTAATATAAATGATTTCCATGCATTTTCGCAAAAATTGGCTCGTTCCAAGACAAAAAGTAAAAAAAAAATATTTCAAAACGTTTCTATTTTATGTTTGTTTTACTTAAACGTTATTTTAAAGTGTCTTCCATTTTTCAAACTGAAGTGTTTGTGTTGCCAAATGACTATTATTTAATAATTAGACTCCTCAATCTGATAAGGTGGTTATCCTAGCTTTTACAAACAGGCAGCGCCACGTTTCCATTAGTTGAGACTTTCTCTGCATCATCCACTAACAATAATTGCACCGCAAATGACGACTTGTGCACGTAAACAATACCTTAGGGGCAGTTACTCACTGCTGTTTAGTTGTTGCTAAAATGACACATATAATCATAATCAATACATACACTTGTATAACAATAAAACGTTTCGAGTTATAAACCCTAAATAAACTTAATAATACATTTAAGGAAACTATTAATTACTGATAACAAGATTGTAACCGTGAAAGTATGCAGTAATAGCTGCAAACGCCAAAATATAAAATGATTGGTGAGTGCTTACATATTTAAGGTGATCTAATATTGTCTCATAAGGTAGAAATAACGATTTTCTACATCTCTCTTTCAAATCAAACCCGGTATTCTCCATAACAACCATTGTTTTCGACATTTATTTATACTTTTTCGTATATTAAAATAACTGTTTAAGTATGGTACATCTTATTTGGGAATACGAGTACATCTTTACATAAAACCACTGTTCACAATTTATGCTTCTAGGAACAGACATCTTATATATTTTCAAGGGCCAAACATGGTTCGTTTTCTGTCTGTTATAGGGATCTCAATGAACAAATCAAGCCTTAGCAGAGTCTGAATGGCCAAATCCCGGTTTGAGATAGTTATATGAGATATATGAGCAAAACATATAGGACTAAAAATATTTCAATTATGCAAACGAGAAAATAACAAAAAAAACAACATTCAATGACTTTACATGTTGCATATGGTATAATCGCATATCCTATATATCCTATATATTATTTATATGTAATTACAATTACATGTAGCCTCATATCAATAAGTTAGCGTCTTAAAGAGTAAAACGACAGTATTATTACATGGCCTTGGAAATACATGGAGTTGTAATAGAGTGGAATGCGTATAAGGTGGTAAATTATAAACTCTCCGTCTGCTGATAGAGTTGGGATCTCTAATCATAGAAGTACTTGGGTTTACCTAAAAGTTTATTATTATTTGTTTTATTGTTAAGTTTCCTCAAGTTAATGCATACTTTGATAAGATTTCCCATTATATATATATTTTAATTTAGTATTGTTGGGATAAGAGTGAGGTTTGTGCACTCAAACCGGTTTAAACTCCCAGTAAATTTACATTTTACTGACCGTTTTAAGGCGGTACCTTTTTATATAGTATGTATGCAATGTACTGTTTGTGGAGTTTTGTGCTGTTATTCCATGTTTCTTGTTTGTGATTTTTTTGTTTTTATGTTCTATGTCTTTGGCGTTTACCCAGTGTCATTAAACCGGGTTTATGTATTAATTTTGATAACAGGCGCGGGCCTTTGCCCTCGCAAAAACAAAACGAAGCATACTAGCTGACAAGCGATGGCCGTGAAGCGTCACATTTGAGTTTCTTTACAGATTAATTGGCTGACGCGATACTTCGTATCGCACAGTTATAACCGTGCAATTTAAAATGGAATTGCCGTTGAACTTCACATTTTAAAATGCTACAAATTGATTGACTGACGCGATATTAATGCATAACTGTACAGTTGGAATGATGCATTCCACTAGAATAATATTTATTTGAACAATGTCATTAGTTGAAGGTAAGCATAAACGTGCCTATATATGCAAACTCTGCTGCTTGCATGACGTAATAATATTTCATTAAATCGTCACCCCAAAAGAAGTGTCCCTTCTATTGTATGAACAATGAAGTCGACACTATTTTGATAATAAAATTGTAAACGCAAATCAAAAGCTAACTTAAATGAAACCGTTTTCAAACTAAATTTCATTATTTGTTTTTAAAATAAATATATTGCATTGGCAATCCGAGCTTTATTCCCTGCTGTATGCTTCAAAAGTCGTCTTGAAAAAGGATAATTTGTGTAGAGTTTAAGCCCAGAGCAAATTAGAATCAGATGGTTACTGTCAAACTGTAAGAGACTTATATACTCAAACAAAATCCCTGGAAATTCGGTGGCCTTCATATCCCAATTAAGTATACATATGTCAGTTTTTTTCATTTGCCTAAAATTTCCCATGATAGTTAGAAACTGACGTTTTAATGGAATGGTAATGTTTTCCGCAATGTCACGTCCTTTTATATATTCTTGCAGTATTTCTATGCATATGAATTAAAAGAGATCGTTGACATAATCATCAAGTTTATTCGTGTTTACTTTTCCTTTTACTTTATTTCGTGTTTGTCTTTATTTGATCACCTAGCTCTATTCTTTGTGAAGCACGTGTTATTTTGACGTTTTCGTTAAACTGCCCAGGCGCAAATCTCATTGATAGCAAATAAAATGAATTGATATTGAATTACACTGGAAAAGCACCGAAACATGAATGGTACTTTTTGTTTAGAAATCAACAAAGTTTTGATATTGAGATTATAGTAATTACTGTTTTAAAATATACATAGGCATGTTTACATGATATAGAATTATATTGAGGTGACCTCGTGAACTTTGTTTTTCATAATGATCTCTAAAGAGTGTACATTTTGGTATTGAATGTGTTTGATTGGTTGTATATTATAAAGAGCATTATCAAAGGAAGAAACGTTAATGCTTAATTTTTATTTCAACATTGTCACATACATATTTTAATTATGTACTGAAAAGTTGTCAGTACGAATTGAAAGCCATTTAGTTCATTACCTAAGCTTCGCGCCCTTAAATGTCAATCAAAGTTACTTCGCGCTTGTGCAGAGGGCACAGCTATCTATTAGATATATACGGCTGTACCATATCACGTAGACCGATATAATATGATATATAAAATAAATGCTTAAATTATTCGTCAGATCTGCTATACCTAATATGGAGCTTCAGTAATTTGGGTAAATCCTCGATAATAAAGAACTAACACCAAATAGTATCGGCGAAATCATTTACGCTAGAATAAAAATGTTGGTGCATTTAATCCACTTAAACAAAATAAACCTTGACTCTTCTTCATTCAAATTGCTTTGTCGTTGTAAGAAAACATTTGGTTAGTTCAATATGTATGCGAAAAGCTATAAAAACATGTTTAGTGGCTAAAACAAAAACCGGTTTAATGGCACTGGGTAAACGCAAAGACATAGAACATAAAATCACAAACAAGTAACATGGATGAACAGCACAAAACTCCACAAGCAGCACAGTGCATACATACTATATATAGAAACCTAGGTATGTTTATCAAGGATTGTTAGGTAATGCCTTGGAACGGTCAGTAAAATGTAAATTTACTGGGGGTTTAAACCAGTTTAGGTGCACAAACCTCACTCTTATTCCAACAATCCTAAATAAAGATAAAACGCAAAAGTTAAATCTTATCAAAGTATGCATTAACTTGAGGAAACATAACAATAAAACAAATAATAAACTTATAGGTAAACCCCAAGTACTATATGATTAGAGATCCCAACTCTATATGCAGACAGAGGAATACAAATCAAAGCACCTAATGCAAAATAGATACGATGCAGTCAAGGTTTCACGAACAATGTTGAACAACAATAACTTTCAATAACGTATAATATAATAGTTTTCATCAATATAAATAGCTTCATAATTATGGTATATGTTTGGTTTCATTGGATAAAAGTATGTCATCGGCAGCCTTATATTATTCAGGTCTTAAAAATGCACGAGAACCGTGACGCACATTTGTCCAGAATATTGATTAGCGCTTTGAAACGCATTTGCCGATGCAGGAAAATTATAAAGGGGTGAGGTTTGTTGGCGAGCAAAACCCTGGTATTAAAGTGAGATTGTCCACCTATCGTAAATTGATAGTGTCTTATTTTTGCTCACTAAAGTACTTAAAGGTTAATAATCCATTAGAACAAGAAGTTCGAATATGTTGCTTCGATATACTTTAGCCACCCCCCCCCCCCACACACACAAAGAAGAATAAAGATGCACATACGAATTTGTTTCTATGTATGCCATATTCGAACTCGGAAGGAAGATTTAATGAAAACCACCATGCAGTGATAAGTACATCAATTTAATATAAAAAACTGTATACTTATTACAAGTTGTACATACTAGTAACGAAATATTCGCATTGCTGGGCGTGCAAAAAAAAACTCCAATACACAAAAACAAAACCCACAAATGCATATATTACTAGTAGTCTAAAAACACAGCATAAACAGAACAAACAGTTCAACCAAAGTACTTGTTGATCACGAGTCAGGCATAAAACATTAAGGTAAATTGCAAACAGGTGAATCAATGAATATAAAACAAAATTAGAAAATGAGTGTTTGAAAACATGTCGTAATAACGTGATGTGTGGGAGTGGTCTGGGAAACGAAGGTAAATGAAAACTTCTTTGCTTTTATTGATAACATGTAGAGTGTCTGAGAATATATTGAGAGGAAAGCAGGCTGGGAAAGCCGAGTTACCCTGGCCACCTTGTAATTAGATAATGGTACTGATAAGCCTCCTCAAAATGCTTAAGATGTGTACTTTGCAATCCGCTTAATTAACTGCTGGACTGTCTGTGGCCTTCACTTGCCAAACTTATGTCCATATAGTTTTGTCTTCTCTATCAGTTTCCCCTGAAAATTCTTAACTTAAGTGAACGTAATTGCAAGCCCGAGCGGTATGGTTAATAATACAGTACGTGAAAAATAGCACTTACCGAATCGTAAATATTCATTCGAAAGGTTGAGAGACGTGAAATAGAAATGCTGTCCGCATTTCAGGTTGTGGTAGAAGTATTTTTTTATGACTTGTGAAACTTTGTTTTATAGCATCTCAATTAGACATTATTCCTGGTATATTGCCAGGAAAGGGTGTCGACTATAATACTGATAGCTATTACCTTTCGTCCGATATTCATACATGTATTTTGATTTCATGGCTGTTCGAGGATTATATAAATTATTTCTGTCCACTTTGTTTATTATAAATTGTTTTAATTAATTATGGCACACATTAAAACAAGGTCTATAAGCTAACGATATATATGTTAACCTGCAGTTGTGACAGGACAGAAAATATTGAAAAATCAAGGAAACCGAACCTTCTCCCGACTAGTGCTTATTCGACGATAATCATAAATTGACTAGCTTCATGTTCTCTTTTAACAAAATTAACCAACAATTGCCTGTTATGTTTAAACTTCGACTATTGGACTTCTTTATGTAGTTTTTCAAATAAATATTCATGATGATTTCGGAGAAAATGGCTTCCACTGTACTGAGGTAATTTCAGGCATTAAATTATAGAGTGTGTAAGAGTAATCGTACATAGAAAATTCAATTTCTTTCACATATTCTTATGTCGTAGATTTGCTGAAAACATGTTTCTAACTTATGATATATAACCCTCTTCGACGAAATATCAGGCTATGTATTTCATTGTTTTAAATGCAATATAGTTGAAAGAATAATGTTATTTAAAACAACCATATTTGAACATGTAAACACATAATTCGGTTTGTATGTTTATCCGGTAAAGTAAATTATTCCCGTGTTCTTATATTTTTTTCAGCCCTGTTGCGTATATTGACATAGGCTGATTAATTTAAACTGGTAATGCCAGTATTTCACTGCTTATTTTCTAGGGCGATCGTTTTCTGTCTGCAACATTTGGCGATTTTTCTATTTGTAGTCAATGTCAGAACCATCTTTCAAGTTTAAGGCAGATATAGGCCGATAGTTTGTTTTTTAAGCAATTTCTTCAGACGTTCTTCAAAAAACATTTATTGTCAATATCACTGAACGCTTTCTCAAATAAAGCATTGACAACGAATAAGGAAAACAACACGATAGAAAAAAAAACAAGATTGTCATTGAAAACTATTCGGTCCAAATAAGGCAAAGGAAAACAACACATTCCTCGTTAAGAAGTAATGGTATCTCTCTCATGTTTCTAACATTTAGGGCTTCTCTTTCAACGCAAAGTTTTACTTCAACTTAAAGGGTTTACTTTGTCGTTGTCGCAAAATGATCCGCCGATATGATTTGTTAAAAAATTAAAGCGTATATCTTTCGGAGTTCCAATGTTCTGAAATAATGATAAGAGTGATTTTCCAAATATTAATTTCGCCGATACAGCTGGCGCTAGTAAGTAACGCATGCATATTGTTTGATGTTATTACCATGAAATAAGCTCGTCATACGCTCTATTTAAAAATGATGAACGTAAACAAACTTTAGAAAAATAATCATATCTTCAGCAAAGTAATTCTGCTGTTGCTTGTTATAAGTGTATTCTACTATGATGGTAATAATAAATTGTATAACTTGGATAATTGCATAATTTTTGAAGCTGCAAACAATTTTGAAAGAAATAACAATCCCTTTTTGGAAATCTGAATTAATTTCTTTGAAAAAAAAGTTTGGAAGTATGTTTTAAAATATGAATGACAGCTTTATAGTTTATTTCTCGTTTCTTCGCTCATTGCCTACCCTTTTTATCACTTCGTTTCTTAGTTTGCGATGAGGAAGGTTGATGTGTACAATAAACAGTTTCAGCATTCTCTTCCTTATATAAAAAATAGGATATCGCATAACGAATCGTGCACTTTAACAGGCGGAAATTAAATTGTTTGTACTTCTTTTCATATTAACGTACTTTAAATACTAGGTTCAAATTAAACGTGCAAAACGTTGCTTTCGCTACAATAACGGTTATGAAATTTGCTTTCAATAAATCGACGGATGTTCTCCCAAGGAAAGTTTGCCACCGTCTCTTATTATAATTCAGTTCAAACATTCTGCAAATCTAATAACGTTGTACTTTATAATCGTCGGTCAAATGTCCTACGTTTCTATCTGCGAAATGCGGCATCAAATTATATGGATTTTATCTTTAATTTAAAACAAATGTAATCTACCTGTGGTGTTTGTAGAAGTCTATATTTTCAGACATTTAATAATTATTTTTAGACGCTTTATACTGTCTCAAAATGGTACTAGAAAATCAGATGGCCCAAAATTTGTATGTCCTCAAAACAAACCTAGAATTATCAAAACGAGTTAGTATGCGGCATATAAAACATCATTTTACATGATTAAAATAATATAATGAATAAATTATGTTGCTGTCTCAGCTTAGTTTACCCGTTTAAAAAAACGCATAGTGGTTTTCTAGTTAAAAGTGTGTAAGTTTAGCATGTTAAAGTCATGTGATATGTACAGATACATATACCGACGCTTTGAAATTAACTGTGGTAGACAAGCCCAGCTTAATTTGACTTGTAAAAAATACGCAAAAACTGTTAATAATACTTGTTTCGTAAGCGAAGTGATAAATATGTAAGTAAGATTTTATGCGTTGGGCACAACAATATCAATTTTGTGTACGTTCTTTCTATTTTCTTTGTTTTGCATTGGTATCATCTGGTGTCTAGTCCCTTTAATGTGTCGAATGTTTTAACGGTGACAAATCAAACAACGAGGCTCATAACACAATATTGGCGCCACAGTCACTTCCAAATCCTTTATTAGGATTTAAACTTGCTCTATGTCAGACTACAGACAATTATCCGAGAACAAACGCTAATGAATGGCTATTATCTTTGGTTTAATGATAACATATAGATATATTTATTTCGGTAAGGAATAAATTATACATGGTGAACTAAACTAGCATGACTTATTATTAAGTAATAATTACAACATGAGCATCCGAATGTTATCTAAAAATTAAAATACTGTGATTTTCTGCTCAAAATATATAAACAGAAGTATAGTCAGTACGGAATGTTTGAAGTTGATATAAAATCACGTTGTTACTGAAAATCCAGCATGTCAAAACCGGTGAGCATGAAGCCTATAAAATATGTTATTGAGCTTTAAAACATCCAGTGCTACAGTCCCGATGGACTTGTAGAGGTTTTGACAGTGCTCAGTTGCGGCCCTATAAATTTTATTATTCCATAGGCTCGAATAACTTGTGTTTAAAAATTTATTTATGCAGACTGCGGTATGTCAGAAATCCACGCTAGAAGTGATTTGATTTTGATTTATTGCAGAATCATAGTCATCAGCAAAACACTCCATTTACTTTTCGATTAAACAGAAAATACGATCAACTTAATTACTAACGTTGCATGTTTCGCATTATATGGCATCAAATATTTTATAACATGTATCAAGATGTTTACCTTTATGTAAAAAACAGATTTCTTCCAAAAGTTACAGTCGCCTAGCTCGTCTGTTACTATTGTTGTTGTTGTTGTTCTTTTTTTGTTATAGAATATACGTTATGGTTTATATAAAGCGTACTGTTATGTTGCTAAAATCTATAATTAAGATAATCATTTACATTTCACAAATGTTAATTACGTTTTGCTTTAACATTTAAGCTCACTTTAACCAAACCTAAGCAATGACCAATTACTTAAGGAATGAATTGCGGGAGTGATGTCATTATCGGGGTATAAATGCAGTTAGTATTGTAAAATTGTGCGGAGTCTGAGGGACTCCGCGTTCATATCCCCGATAATGACATTAATCCCGCAATGCATTACTTATATTTACACCAAAAGTTCATTGTTTCATTCAAGATTGTTAAAAACTACTAACAGACAACAGTTTATCAAATGACGTTACAATAACGCGGGAAAAGATCAACTACTTGAAATCACTTTTAAACGTAAAATTGAAACACTAATGGCAACAATACATTTAACATATCATAAATTCACACTTTCTAAAATGTTGATTTATTTTTACGCGACCTGCTGACGCAATACAAACAATAACAAGATAAACAATTTATATGTATATTGTATGTGGTGATTCACGATCCGAACATTTCCGGTGATGTTGCGTTCATCGGATGATAACCGCAATTGCCGAAAGACAGTTCGTTTAAGGAATGGAAGTTGAGGTGTAAAAATATACAATTGGATGCCGTATTGTTTAATGCTTTGAATTGAAAACGGTTGTAAGATGGAAACCGATTGCTACAATAATAATTGTAATGTTTTGTAATACATTTTTCTGATATTAGTTAAAAGTATATTTCTTCTTAACTATTAATACATCAGCATATTGCATAATAATCAGTTTAAGATATGATAGAATGAAACTTAAGTACTATTTCACATAGAATAACAATTTTAGTAGCGAAAATCTTAACTTGAATATTTATTTTATTTCAATGTGCTGCAACTATGTTCTCATTTTATCTCTGACTGTTCTATAGTGTTTTTTTTCTAATTGATGTTTTAAAGCTGTACTCATTTGAGCTTTTCCTAGATTTCTTGATGTCATTGTTCAACGTTTAAAAGAAATGTTTTTATTTTTATTTTTTATTTTAGAACGTTTGATAAAAATGATCATAATTATCATGAACTTGATACTTATTGCATGTGAAATATAATATTAAGAAAGTTATCAAGAAGTCCATATGTTTTGTAATTGGACTCGTCGCTTTATGAACAAAAATTGAAACCTTGATTTTGCCTTTAATATTCCAAGGATTGACTGTCATTTTAAAATTGTATGCAGAGCTGTTGACGACGCCTGATGATTGTCAATCGCACATTTGATTCACGAGTTTGAGCTTTGATAGGTATTTACATAATTTATGATGTTTTTGAGTTAACTACATTTTATGACAAATACATTATATCAGTTTTTTTGGTCCTAGTTGCTTTATCAACCAGATCATATATTGCATTATTTAGTTTGAACGTCGCTGCAATATTAACATTGACTTTAAGAGCAGCCTCTTGAGGATATAACACGTTTGCCAGGCGGTCATCATAATTATAATTAACAGACAAACGTACAATAGACATTTTTTCTTTTATTGCAGACCAATGTTGAAAACTAGGTCAGCTTGTGGCATTGATAAAGAAACGTGTGTTGATGTAAAATATCCTGTATTTATAAATACTATACAGAACTGTTTCAACGGATTTCAATGGCGTAGATATAAAATTTATATTATCTTAAAGCTGCACTCTCACAGATACACCGTTTAAACAACTTCACATAAATGCATAAAATGCATAAAACATCAATATTTTAACTTAAATATAAAAATCTGTGTTATCAGCAGTCTAATATAACTGATTTCCATGCATTTTCGCAAAAATTGGCTCGTTCCAACACAAAAATTAAAAAAAATATTTCAAAACGTTCAATCTGTGAGAGTGCAGCTTTAAAGAACCGACTTTATTGACGTAATATATATTCGGCTTTTATTTTCTATTTTGTAGGAATACTATTTTTTACTATTTTATGTTTGTTTTATGCTTTTTACTTTAATGTTCTTTTAAAGTGTCTTCCATTTTTCAAACTGAAATGTGCCAAATGACTATTATTTAATTTGCACTTAGTAATTAGACTCCTCAATCTGATAAGGTGGTTATCCTAGCTTTTACGAACAGGCAGCGCCACGTTTCCATTAGTTGAGACATACTCTGCATCACCCACTTACAATAATTGCACCATAAATGACGAATTGTGCACGTAAACAATACCTTACGAGCAGTTACTCACTACTGTTTAGTTGTTGTTAAAATGACACACATAATCATAATCAATACATACACTTGTATAACAAACAAACGTTTCGAGTTATAAACCCTAAATAAACTTAATAATGCATTTAAGGAAAATATTAATTACTGATAACAAGATTGTAACCGTGAAAGTAATAGCTGCAAACGCCAACATATAAAATGATTGGTGAGTGCTTACATATTTAAGGTGATCTAATATTGTCTCATGAGGTAGAAATAACGATTTTCTGCATCTCTCTTTCAAATCAAACCCGGTATTCTCCATAAGAACCATTGTTTTCGACATTTATTCATACTTTTTCGTATATTAAAATAACTGTTTGATTATGGTACATCTTATTTGGGAGTACGAGTACATCTTTACATAAAACCTCTGTTCACAATTTATGCTTCTAAGAACAGGCATCTTATATATTTACAAGTGCCAAACATGGTTCGTTTTCTGTCTGTTATTGGGATCTCAATGAACAAGTCAAGCCTTAGCAGAGTCTGAATGGCCAAATCCCGGTTTGAGATAGTTATATGAGATATATGTGCAAACACATAGGACTAAAAATAATTCAATTATGCAAACGAGAAAATAACAAAAAAAAATTCAATGACTTTACATGTTGCATATGGTGTAATCGCATATCCTATATATCCTATATATTATTTATATATAATTACAATTACATGTAGCCTCATATCAATAAGTTAGCGTCTTAAAGAGTAAAACGACGGTATTATTACATGGCCTTGGAAATACATGGAGATGTAATAGAGTGGAATGCGTATAAGGTGGTAAATTATAAACTCTCCGTCTGCAGATAGAGTTGGGATCTCTAATCATAGAAGTACTTGGGTTTACCTAAAAGTTTATTATTATTTGTTTTATTGTTAAGTTTCCTCAAGTTATGCATACTTTGATAAGATTTACCATTTGCATGTTTTCCTTATTTAGTATTGTTGGGATAAGAGTGAGGTTTGTGCACTCAAACCGGTTTTAACCCCCAGTAAATTTACGTTTTACTGACCGTTTCAAGGCGGTACGTAGCAATACTTTGATAAAAATACCTTTTTAAAATAGTATGTATGCAATGTGCTGTTTGTGGAGTTTTGTGCTGTTATTCCATGTTTCTTGTTTGTGATTTTTTGTTTTTATGTTCTATGTCTTTGGCGTTTACCCAGTGCCATTAAACCGGGTTTATGTATAAATTTTGATAACAGGCGCATGCCTTTGCCCTCGAAAAAACAAAACGAAGCATAATAGCTGACAAGCGATGGCCGTGAAGCGTCACATTTGAGTTTCTTTACAGATTAATTGGCTGACGCGATACTTCGTATCTCACAGTCATAACCGTATTATTTATTTAAACAATGCCATTAGTTAAAGATGAACATAAAAGTGCCTATATATGCAAACTCTGCTGCATGCATGACGTAATAATATTTCATTTAATCGTCACCCAAAATAAGTGTCCTTTCTTTTGTATGTACAATGAAGTCGACACTATTTTGAAAATAAAAATGTAAACGCAAATCAAAAGCTAACTTAATTGAAACCGTTTTCAAACTATATTTCATTATTTGTTTCTATAATAAATATATTGCATTGGCAATCAGAGCTTTATTTCCTGCTGTATGCTTCTAAAGTCGTCTCGAAAAAGGATAATTTGTGTAGAGTTTAAGCCCAGAGCAAATTAGAATCAGATGGTTACTGTCAAAATGTAAGAGACTTATATACTCAAACAAAATCCCTGAAAATTCGGTGGCCTTCATATCCCAATTAAATATACATATGTCAGTTTTTGCATTTGCCTATAATTTCCCATGATAGTTAGAAACTGACGTTTTAATGGAATGTTAAAGATTTTCGCAATATTACGTCCTTTTATATATTCTTGCAGTATTTCTATGCATATGAACTAAAAGACATCGTTGACATAATCATCAAGTTTCGTCGTGTTTACTTTTCCTGGCGTGTTTAAGTATATGTTAATGTTCATTTTCGCAATCTA
This sequence comes from Mya arenaria, assembly GCF_026914265.1. Taxonomy (NCBI): domain Eukaryota; kingdom Metazoa; phylum Mollusca; class Bivalvia; order Myida; family Myidae; genus Mya; species Mya arenaria. The sequence goes on from NC_069135.1 coordinate 50,047,221, forward strand.
CAGATATTTAGAGCGACAAAAAAACCTATTTATTTGGTGGTTGCCTTTATTTGATCACCCAGCTCCACTTTTTGTGAAACACTTGTTATTTGGACGTGAACGTTAAGCCACCCAGGCGCAAATCTCTTGAAATGAGTTTGGCGATGGTAAATGGTCGCGGCTTTGATAGTAAAATAAAAAGGATTGATGTTTGAATAACACTGGAAAAGCACCGAAACATGAACGTTCATGGTACTTTTTGTTTAGAAATCAACAAAGTTTTGATATTTAGATTATATTTATTACTGTTATAATATATAAGGCATATTTGTATGATACATAACTTTATTGAGGTGACCTCGTGAACTTTTTCATAATGATCAACAAAAGAGGGTCCCTTTTTGGTATTGAATTTGCTTGATTAGTTGTATATTATAAAAAGCTTTATAAAAGTAAGAATATTTGGTGCTTGCCTTTTTATTACCACTAGCTCCGCCCTTTGTGAAGCAAGTGGTATTTTGACACGAAAGTTAAACCGCACAGGCGTTAGTTTCTTTAAATGAGTTAGGCGATTGGTAAATTATCACGGCTTTTATAGCAAATGGAATTGACTGATGTTTGTACAAAAACATGGAAAAGCATCGAAACAAATTGTTGGTACTTAGATTATAATAATTACACAGAATGTACATTTTGGTAGTGAATTTGCTTGATTGGTTGTGTATCCTAAAGAGCATTAATTTTATTTCAATAGTTTCACATACAATGTTTGATTTGAGTACTGAATGGTTTTTAATATGATTTGATAGCTTTTTCGACATTTATTTTTAGTTCTGGTTTATAGCCTAATTTTCGACCGCGCCCTTAATTGATAATCATAGTTATTTCGCGCGCGCATGCGCAGAGGGCAGAGCGATCTATGAAATTATGCGGCTGTACCAAAGTACGTAGACCGACACAATATGAACAATAAAAACTGTTTGAATTAACAGGCTTAAGTCGCTTATTTCAATTAGCAAAACTAGAAATGTGTCCATAGGACACGGATGCCCCCACTTCGATTTTTTGTCATAGAAAATAAGCCATAATGATTATTCAGGATAATCTGCACATATAGGATAAGTTGAGTTGAGTTGGGTTTTACGGCATCGCAAGACTGTATAGGTTATATGGCGCCATTCAGGCAGGAAAAAACTTGTTGGATCCACATTGGACACATACTTTTCAAGAATTAGATTGGAAACATATATTTTTGAAGTATTTTTGGCAAAAAAGGGCCGTAACTCCTAAATGACTAAAGCGATTTCCATGACTATCGAACTTGATCAAGATATTATGGTCACAAACATGTGTTTAAAGTTTGGTGAGGATTGGACAAACAGTTTTCAAGAATTAGATTGGAAACATATATTTTTGAAGTATTTTTGGCAAAAAAGGGCCGTAACTCCTAAATGACTAAAGCGATTTCCATGACTATCGAACTTGATCAAGATATTATGGTCACAAACATGTGTTTAAAGTTTGGTGAGGATTGGACAAACGGTTTTCAAGAATTAGATCGGAAACAATCTTCGGGACGTACGTAAGTACAGACAGACAGACAGACGTACGTACGGACAAGGGCAACCCTATATGCCGCCACTTTGTGGGGGCATAAATACATACTGAAAATAGATTTTGATAAATTAAATAGGTTTATTCTGATAATCATACAGATTACTCCTACAAAATTTCTAAATATTCTTGAAACAGTAAATATAACACATTTTATAGAACAACAAAAACAGTGAGATTAGCTTAATCCTGTTATACGGGACTTAAAAAAATCGGTCTGATATGGATCTACAGTAATTAGGTTTATCGTTTATAGATAAGTGCTAACGCCAAATAATATCGGCGAAAATTAAGTCAAAATAATAAAGGCTTGTGCATTAAATTCACTTAAACAAATTCAAACGTTTCTCCTTTAACCTTAAGGCTTTTAACTGCTTCATCGTTTTAAGAACACATTTGGTTAGTGCAATGTTTCCGTTGCAAAACCTAATTCTGAATGGTATTAGTCGTGTGTCTTCAAACAGGTTAAGTTGAAACTCGTATTTAAAGCCAATACATACTAATATGTAACAAACATAAATTTTGAGTGATAAACCTTAAACTACTTGCTTAATAATGTATTTATGATAAAATCTTCATTACTGATATCAAGATTGTAACTGTGTATTAAATAGCAAAAAAACAAGTATAACATGATTGGTAAGTCCGAATAGATTTACAGTGATCAACGATCGTCCAATAAGGTAGGAATACCGTGTTTTCTGCACCTTTCTTTCAAATCAAACACGGTTTCCTTCATACGAACCACTGTTTTCGATATCTATTCATCCATTTCGGTAAATCTAAACAATTCGTGTAAGGCTTATTTTGGAATAAAAATGCATCGTTAATAATGTGCTTACTGGGTGTGGTGTTTTGTTGTATTATTGTCAATGGTCAACAAACATATTTATTGGAATAAAAAAAAATCAAGATTGCTTTAATTTTGTTGTTTTTTTAAAGCAAATTTATCAATGCAATAATATAAACAGTATGTTTCATTACACCACTTCGTGATAAAGAATACATCAACTATGTAAACTAGCAAAACATATATTTAAAAAAAATGTATAGTGACAATAAACAGAGTCAAGAACTATGTAAACCTGTAATGAATATATTATAGAACTATGTTAACAGGAGAAAAAATGAATCAAGAGTTATCATTATATTATTTTGTATTATTATTCCGTTCCTCAAAATAGGCATTAGGACGACAAGAAGAATAGCTCATAAGAGTCGTTAGTCTCAATCACTATTCGGTTGTAAATTTCTCGATTTGTTAATTTGATATACCGCCAAAACGCGTTTAGAGACGTCAATTGAACGTAGACAAGCTATTTCCAAAACGCGCTTCCGAGACAGTGAATCATTTGATAAAGTACTGAGGTCTAAAGTTGATGATCCAAGTTGCTATTCAAGTGGCGAGATTTCGTATTACTATCGAAAAGCGATGAAGCAATTGAGCTGAGAGAAGAAAGTTCTGATATTTGTATCGAATTCGATGTTCAATATGTTACAAGGAGGAGAGACGTGAACATGTCTTGATAATGTTATTGGTCTTTTTCTTCTGTGTTATAATTTGGAAATATGATAAGATGGAAAGCTTCAAAGTACAACTTCAATTATTAGATTAAATTTCTTAAAAAGTAGCATAATATTTAAGGAAAAAGGTTCAACATTTTGTATTAATTGATGGGAATCGATATTTGTTAGTATGGAGTTTTTAAATAATAGTTCGAGTGAATTATATAACTATAATGAAGAATCAGGAATTGTAGTTGGCATTAACTCATCAGACTTTTATGACTACCATTCCATCTACGACAATATAGAAAACATGGAATATCCTGTTGCTTTTAAGAAAGTACCTCTGTGGGAAATGATTGTAAAGATCACACTTTATTCCATAATAATTTTATTCGCTATTGTTGGAAATATTTTGATAATAGTGGTGGTGGCCCACAACAAGAGAATGCAGACGACTACGAACTATTTTATCGTGAACTTGGCAGTGTCTGATCTCCTTGTGACCGGTTGTTGCACGTGGGTGCGACTAGTAGACGATATCACAGACGGATGGGTCCTTGGGAACTTCTTCTGTAAAATTAACTCATTCGCTCAAGGTAAGACAAAATGGGTGCTTATAAGCTCAGTGTAAAACTCAATGGGTACACTGTAAAATCAACTAAATCGATCAATGTATAACAATATGGGCGCTGAGAATATTCTCTGTAAGACAAACTCATTCGCTCAATGTATATCAAAATGGTGCTCAATGTTTGAAAAAGGGCTGTGTACGAAAAATGCAAAATGGTTGACAAAATCGGTTCTGGGAATAACACCTTCAGTGAACTAACTCATTTGCTCAAAATAGGTACTTGTTGCTCGACCGATAATCCTCTCCGCCGCCACATTCAGGACAGTAACTTGAAACTTTATTTAATCATTTACAAGTTGTTTCCATAATCATTATCTAATTTCAATGCAATGGCAGTATATGGTAAAATTGTTCGTCTTGTGGAATAAACCCTAACGAACTTACGAAATAGTTCCCGTAACGCATCTTATATGTGAAAAATGAACCAAACACCATGCGTATCGCATAATACCATATCTTAAACATTTCACTTTAAGTAACAATGATTTTTATTGTGTTTTCATTTGCAAGTCGTCATGGCATTTAATTGACTATGAACCGTCTCGGGGACTATTACATTCGCAATCAATTGACAATAGTATAATATATAATTAAAAATATTATCACTTTCCTTAGGCAAACAAACCATAAATACGTCATATATTCAAGGTTCGCATCATCCTCTTCCAATAGTTCCAATTTATGCCCACATTTATGATTACCACTGTTTAATCAAATGACGTCAGACATAACTTAACCAAATGAAAAATGGAAGCATAACTAACATAATAAACAACATTCCATCTTATTTTGGAGTTAATTTACAATTAAGAGATAAGAAGGGAATCAATGCTAAAATATTTGAACAGCGCATATGACCAACTGGCCCGAAAATGGTCTTAGTTACCCTCCACGTTTTAGCCAGATATCTGTACTACTATTATGGATAAACTTTCCTCCCACCTCAGATAAGTTGATCCGAAAATTTAACCATGCTAGAAATTCTTATCTTGCCCACGGGCAAAGATAAAACAAGTACCCGTATGGAACTCCTTTTTAATGGTCATCACATTGCAATTACCTCCCTTGTTGAAGACTGTCGTCTGTTGCATCATTGAAACCTTGTCTATTTAGAACGCTTATTAATCATTTCTCGCTTCAAATTTCACCATAACAAAAATTCACGTACCTTTCAAGAAATAATGCTTTATTCTCCTCAGAACTATTAAAGACCGATTTGACTATTAACATAATCTGAATCGAATCACTGCGCGCATATCCAGTGACAACCACGAATAATCAAATATCCATACGAATTTATTTTCACTAACGCACAAAAGTGTTCCACCAAAAATACATTTTTACTAAATTTTGTTTTACTGATTTGGGAGAAAAATCATCAACCATAACCGCTTGGGTAAGATAGGTTCATCCCAACCCTCGCGCAGGTTTTTGCGGAAACGAGGTTCCATAAAACACCCTATGCTCGGGTCGGGATAAACCTATCTTACACGAGCGGCCATGGAAGATACTTATATTCTTTCTTCGTTTGAGTGTGTTCAATGATTTTTAAAAAAATCATAGGGATAAAGCACGTTGTTTAAAAAAGTGTTTTAAACATACGAAGGATAAAGCACGTTGTTTTAAAGGAGTTTAAAACATCTAAATGATCAAACATCAGTGTTTAAAACATTCTCAGGATAAAGTACTTTTTGTCTCACAGTTATCCTAGTTCCTTGCAAAAAATAACACGATTCAAATCGTGTCCACTTCACTGTCATTTTAGGCACTCTCATTATCCACTTGATAAGGAATGGATTTACAAAAATTTGTTGGTAAACTGCAAAAACCATCGTTCACAACTTGTTGTAAAATAACATATGACTGTACCATTCACATTAGTTGTAAAAAGCGTCTATTGTGTAGTATGTTTTATATCGGGAAGTCTTTTGCTAGGAAATCATATTGCATTAGCCAAATATCTTACCTGATAATTGAAACATTGGCAAATATAGCGCCAAACTCTGTAGAATATTAGTTCAATCCATTATGAATGATATAACGCAAGAACATAAGAGTGTTAATACGAAAACCAACCTAAATCGCCACAAACCAAAACAAGGAACACTAACACCACAATCAACAACGTAGCCTAGGGGTTGTCAACGTCGCTGCTAGCGTCGGAGGCGATGGCATCAGAATACCAGAATATTTATATGCACATTCCAAAAATTACAGGCTAACAAGATTGTTTCAAAACACGTACAGGCAATTTTATCCGGGTAATTAATTAATGTTGTTTGCAAAGAAAATTTGCCACACGAAAATCCAATTATAATTAGGTGAACGCAAAATATCAACTTACGCAGTTAAGGTAAATTGGTGCCTATTCTAAGTAATTAAGTTGACCTGATGCCTATTCAAGAAGTATGCACCCCCTATTTGGTTATAAATTAAAACCTCTTTTAATGCCCGCTGCATTGCTTTTAATTTGTCCAAAACACAAATGATTCGGGTAAAGTTTCAAAGCTCCAATGACATTTAAAACCTAAATTAATCCTGTCCAAATTAGCACATTTTAACCACCTGAAAATAATACTCTTTAAGATCCTGATCTTCCATTTCCATTTGCATATTGAAGCGTTTTCCACTTCTTCAAATTATAAACTGGGGACTAATTTATACGGAAATGAAAATATTGACAATCCCGCGTTATTTGTTATTCTGTGCAAATTAATAAAAAAATGGACAATATGCCTTATTCCCATAACACAATACTCTCTTTTTCTTGCTTTGATGGAAAATATGAAAGGTTTGGAATTTAATTCAATAATAAAGTAACTGTGTTTTGGAGTTCAAGTTGAAGCACCTTAACACTTTCAAACAAATTGAATCAACCATTGGAAATGGTTCATGGAGAAGATTCCAGCGTTATCAGTATTGGCATATGGCAAAAATCTGACTAACGGTTTGTTAGAAAAGAGGCGATGAATGTATACATGCAGTTTACTTTAAGTAAACAAGAATGTATTTATTATGATGACACATACTGTCGATCGTGTGTAGCCTTCGTTGAAATATCGAGAAACAAATAAATTGAAGTAAGGCAAATTAATAGGCCTTTATAGTACATACAAGTATTTATGTAGTTTGCTAGGTGAACGATTTCATTGGTTTGGTTATATCTCGTGTTGTCGGGCTTAAAGTATCCGTCAATATTTACCAGACATTACTAGCCAACCAGATTGCCTGACAGTCATCACGTGCTATGCCCAGCCAATGAAAACCATTAACCATTGTTTCTTTGTCTTCCGCGAATGAACATCGCGTGAACCTATTGGTGGAATATTGAGATCATTATTACGATTACATTCTTGATATATTGTGATTTAGACTGCAATTAACATTTTGTGCGAGTACATGTTAGTACACTCGTAAATTGCTTGCAAAGTGTGCAAAATCTTCGGAGACCTCAAGTGTTTGATCACGTATCGATCAGCAAGATGCCGGATCGCCGAATCCAGATTTTCGGTCATTTTTACTTTCATCGTTTGAAAAACTATCTACAATGGTCTTTCGACTTTGATCCATATTTTTTGTTCCGGGAGGCCTGTTCGGTTCGTTTTTCGGGCTACCCCGCGGCTACTCTATTCGATTCAAGACAGAGGCTAAAAGTGATAACCGATTTTCAACTGGACATCGTCGTTTTATTTGTCTGTACGAATGACCAGTACCATCCGTCTTCCTATCCTGATGCTATCGCTACGGACATCCTCGCATTGATGCAGGATATAGATTATGACTGTCATGTTAAACATATCATTTACCCACAAACTGTACATCGCATACAACCGACAGTGTACACCAGGTATCCTGTTGGTATAGACTGGTTTAACTCTCGGGTCAATACTTGCAACCATGTGATATCTGTACATTGTTCGCGGACCTAACATTTACGTTTCTGGCGTTTAAAAGGATTTTGGAGCAAGGCGACGAAGGCGAGCGCGTTTTTCGAGGATGGGGTTTATCTATTTCATGACGGGCCAAAAAAGCTTTACCACAATCTGCGTACAGCCATTGTCGCAGTCCAAATTTATACAGCTCTCATTGGCACAATGTTACACGAGCGCTTGTCTTCTTTGAGGAGGGACCTGGAGGATAACTCAATTGTCCGGATTGGTGATCATGAACCAAACTCGAATTCGCCTTAACATGTATTGTTGCCTTAAATGTTTCTTTTATTGGCTATTCAACAAAATACATTTGAATGTACTATTGTTTTGCCCCTCATTTGTATTTATTTCTGGTATAATAAGGCTCGTTGTAAATCGTTTATACATAAATGTGATGCCCATAACATATATAGTAACCTGCAGTTAGATATCAGAATTAAAAAAGTATATGGTCATAAAATGAAGAAGATTTTGTATTACAACGAGTTGACTTGTGTTGCAATACGAAATGATTGCATTCTTCAAATGTCGTGTCATAAAAGCAATATACAGCCATTGATAAGTTAAATCTTATAAATAAATGTAATTCGACGCCTTATGAAAATCGACTTTACATTATGTAACAGTTCAGAATGAGCTTTACACACGCAATGTATTGATAAGCAAAGAATTCAGTCAGTTTTCAACCTCAAACAATTTCAGACTTAAAACAGTATGAGACTGAAAAGAGATAAATATATGGAAACTTGTTTACATTTTAACTATCCTTATTGTATAATTAAAATGCGTTTAGCTAACAAATTAAGCTTCTTAATCCATTGCATGATCCTTAAAATTCCTGTTCCTATCAAAGGAAAATCAAACGAGGCGGGTTTGACTTGCAATGAGATTGGTCGCCAAGCCCTCACGCGGATTCAATATACTTTTAAGTCCCAACTAGTCTCTTAACAGTGGCTATACATGCAATAATACTAATTGGTTGGTACCAATCGTGTACAGTCTGATTAAAGACTCATGTTATTTCGGTGAAAGGTTTAGGAAGTGAAAATTTACGCGTTTGTCCAAATGCGTGACTTTTCTTTAACACAAAATACGTTGATTACAATGCGTACGATTATTTAGTCGTTACACATTCGCTGTCACGTTTACTCCTGTAATACACTCGGCGCCAGCTCCCCTATACACGTTCAAAGCAACCCACGTAATGCCAGACTGTAAAAGGTTGTCTTTTCGCCACTATTATTTGAGGTTCAGAAACTATTTATTTGGTTTAGGGAGGCATATTTCAAGATACAACCCTCTTCAATAGCGTACCCGGTTGTTTTGGGTAGCGCCGTGAACAGCTAATGCTGTTTTATGATGTGCGATGTTGTTTTGTGTTATTATAAATTATGAATTTTAACAATGATGTTATATGAAGTGTGGTGTTGTTTTGGGTTATTCTTATACTGCGCTCGCGCCGTTAACAGTCATGTACATAAATTGTGGTAGTGTTTTTGGAGGTAATTTTCATGATATCCCAGCATCGTTTAATCATTCGATTATGCATCACCAAACTTAATATACGTAATGGCATAAGCTGAATGTTGAAAGCATATCAATATGCTGTTTTTACCGATGGCTCATTTTTTTGACATGGATTAATATTTTGTTTGGAAAATGTATGGAACGTGCGAACAAAAATAGCTCTTGATAGTAATTACTGAATCAAAATGTTGTACGAGGATAAATGAAGTTTTAAATGAATGTGCATGTGTAGCATTTAAATTAAGATACTTTTTGCAACAGAGTTAATTTATTGTGCGATTTATTTCGTCTCTAATAATCATTTTGGCTGATAGTTGAATTTTATACGAGCATATCTAAAGTATTTCAAATTTCAAATTAAGATGCATGTATTCCATACTCATATACGCGTTCATGAGGTTTCTAGAACAAACCCTGTGACGTTAAATTTCCCCACCCCCCATTAAACGCTCCAGACCAATAATATTAAGTTTCATTTTTTTACAATGCCAACAGTTTGTTCATCTTTCACACTGTAGTAAAATGATCTAAAAGCTACGCCAATCTTAAAGCGTTGTCTTCAGGTCGGAAATTAGCGACAGAAGATAAATATGTTTTTTCCTCTAGCAATACAATTAAAATGTGAAAACGACACTATGCACGCACAGTTGGCTAAGACCATTTTTACTTGTAAAATGCATTTAAAATTCCACAGCAATAAGAACAGTTCAACAGAAAAAAACAAATAGTTCCAAATTGGAAAGTCTGAGGATTTCCCCAAAAAGACAAAAAAAGCATTTGAATATAAGTGGCATGATGACGTTGTAGTTGTTATATGTTATTAAATACATTTCAGAAAACGTCATAATATATCTTAATCATTTCAAACGGGGCCTTACTGAGACTAAGATGAGATATGTCCATGTTTTTCCGATGAAAGTTTGCTGTTAATATCTTCTGATGTGACACGACATCTAAATGAACGTGACAGACGTTGAGCTCCATGGTGAAGATTTACTTCTTTACTCTAATTAATTCGTTGGTTATATGACATCAACCATCGTTTACTACTTGTTTTGAGATAAACATATTACTGTACAATTCATATAAAGTCGTTTTTAAAACGTCTATCTAGATATGTTTCTCATACCAGGCAGCCTTCTGCTAGATAAATTGCATAAGTCCAATATCTTACACGATAATTGAAACATTGGCAAATATAGCGCCAAACTTTGTAGAACATAAGTACAATCAATTATGAATGTTATTACACAAGATCATAAGAGTGTTAATACGAAGACCAACTTATAACGCCACAAACCAAAACAAGCAACCCCATCATCAAAAACAACAACAACATAGCCTTGGGGTTGTCATCGTCGGTGTTTGCGTCGTTGGCCTCGGCATCGTATTGCAAAATCTTTGTCCTTTGACAGAACTCGAAAATTATTCAAGATATTGAATACTTGCTACGCATGCTACTTAGGACAGATCACGCATGCGCTGATTTTAATAATGATCGAGTTCTGCCATATTTGAGTAAAAACACAACAACAACAAGCAAACAGAAGACCGTTGACATTCGTTTCGCGGTGCTCCTGTTTCAGCAAGTGCGTTCCTATCAATAACTTATTATAGGATAACCTGTTTGAAAAATACCAGAATTTATATGCAAATTCCGAAAATTGCAGGCATTTTTGTGGAGTTGACTAACAAGTTTATTTCAAAACAGGTATTGGCAATTATATCCGTGTAATCAATTAATGTTGTTTGCAAAGAAAATTCGCCGCTAAAAAATCCAATTATTAGTAAGTGAACGCAAGATATCAACTTATGCAGTAAAGGTAAATTGGTGCCTATTCTAAATAATTAAGTAGACATGGTGCTTAGTCAAGAAGTTAACATCCTTTCGTTGGTTATAAACTGAAACCTCTATTCAAGCCCTACTGCATTGTTCCTAAATTGTCAAAAACACAAATGAATCGGGCACAGTTTAAAAGCTCCAATGACATTTAAAACCTTAATTAATCCTGTCCAAATGGAAGAAATTTGAAACCACCTGAAAATAATTAACTCTTTAAGACCCTGATCTTCCAATTACATTTGCATATTGCAGCGTTTTCCTCTTGTTCAAATCATAAACCGGGGAGTAATTTATACGGAAATTTAAATATTAACAAGCCTGCGTTATTTGTTATGCTGTGCAAATTAAATAAAAAATGGCCAATGATATGTCTTTGTTCACAAACACAATATTCCCTTTTTCCTTGTTTTGAAGTAACATATGAAAGGTTTTGAATTTTATTCAATTAAAAGAGTAACTGTGTTTTTGAGTTCAAGTTGAATCAGTTATACATTTTTTTAAGAAAATGAATCAAACATTGGAAATGGTTCACAGAGTCGATTTCAGCAGTATCGGTATTCCCATATGGCAAAACATCTGACTTACGGATTATTAGAAAGAAGGCGATAATTGCATAAATGCAGTATACTTAAAGTAGACAAACAAGTGTTTATTATGACAACACATGCTGCCGATCGTGAGTAGCCTTCCTAATCCCATCAAATGGAAATCAAACGAATTGGGTTTGACTTGCAATGAGTTTGGTCGCCAAACCCTCACGCGGATTCAATGTACTTCCAAGTCCCAACTAGACTCCTAACAGTGGCTAGATATGTACCTATACTAATTGGTTGGTACGAATCGTGTGCAGTCTGATAAAAGACTCCTGTAAGTTCGAATAAATTTTGTCTTTTTTGTCTATTGTTTTATTTTTTGTCTGATTAAAGACTCCTGTAATTTCGGATAAAGGTTTGGGAAGACACTATTTACGTGTCTGTCTAAATGCGTGACTTTTCTTCAACAAAATACGTCGAATACAATGCGTATGATTATTAATTTGTTTGAGTCATTACACATTCGCTGTCACGTATACACCGTACTCCTATAATGCACTCGGCGCAAGCTCCTTTATACACTTTCAAAGCAACCCACGTCATGGCAAACTGTAAAAGGGTTTCTTCTCTCCACTATTGATTTACGTTCAAAAACTATTTATTTGGTTAAGGTAGGCATATTTCAAGATACAACCCTCTTCAATAGCGTACCCTGTTGTTTTTTGGTAGCGCCGTGAACAGTGCTGTTTTATGATGTGCGATGTTGTTTTGTGTTATTATAATACAATTTTGAATTTTAACAGTGGTGTTATATGAAGTGTGGTGTTGTTTTGGGTTATTATAATACAATTATGAATTTTAACAGTGGTGTTATATGAAGTGTGGTGTTGTTTTGGGTTATTATAATACAATTATGAATTTTAACCGTGGTGTTATATAAAGTGTGGTGTTGTTTTGGGTTATTATAATACAATTATGAATTTTTACAGTGGTGTTATATGAAGTGTGGTGTTGTTTTGGGTTATTATAATACAATTATGAATTTTAACAGTGGCGTTATATGAAGTGTGGTGTTGTTTTGGGTTATTATAGTACAATTATGAATTTTTACAGTGGTGTTATATGAAGCGTGGTGTTGTTTTGGGTTATTATAATACAATTATGAATTTTAACCGTGGTGTTATATGAAGTGTGGTGTTGTTTTGGGTTATTATAATACAATTATGAATTTTTACAGTGGTGTTATATAAAGTGTGGTGTTGTTTTGGGTTATTATAATACAATTATGAATTTTTACAGTGGTGTTATATGAAGTGTGGTGTTGTTTTGGGTTATTATAATACAATTATGAATTTTTACAGTGGTGTTATATGAAGTGTGGTGTTGTTTTGTATTATAATACAATTATGAATTTTTACAGTGGTGTTATATGAAGTGTGGTGTTGTTTTGGGTTGTTATAATACAATTATGAATTTTAACCGTGGTGTTATATAAAGTGTGGTGTTGTTTTGGGTTATTATAATACAATTATGAATTTTAACAGTGGTGTTATATGAAGTGTGGTGTTGTTTTGGGTTATTATAATACAATTATGAATTTTAACAGTGGTGTTATATGAAGTGTGGTGTTGTTTTGGGTTATTATAATACAATTATGAATTTTAACAGTGGTGTTATATGAAGTGTGGTGTTGCTTTGGGTTATTATAATACAATTATGAATTTTAACCGTGGTGTTATATGAAGTGTGGTGTTGTTTTGGGTTATTATAATACAATTATGAATTTTAACCGTGGTGTTATATAAAGTGTGGTGTTGTTTTGGGTTATTATAATACAATTATGAATTTTAACAGTGGTGTTATATGAAGTGTGGTGTTGTTTTGGGTTATTATAATACAATTATGAATTTTAACCGTGGTGTTATATAAAGTGTGGTGTTGTTTTGGGTTATTATAATACAATTATGAATTTTAACCGTGGTGTTATATGAAGTGTGGTGTTGTTTTGGGTTATTATAATACAATTTTGAATTTTAACAGTGATGTTATATGAAGTGTGGTATTGTTTTGGGTTATTATAATACAATTATGAATTTTTACAGTGGTGTTATATGAAGTGTGGTGTTGGTTTGAGTTATTCTTATACTGCGCTCGCGCCGTTAACAGTCATGTACATAAATTGTGGTAGTATTTTTGGAGTAATTTGCATACTTTAATCATTAAATCATTGTTTAATCATTTGATTATGTATGACATAACTTAATATACGTTATGAACATTAGCTGAATGTTGAAAGTTTATCATAATGCTATATTTAACAACGCTTCATTTTTTCTGACATTGATAAATCCTTTCGCAAAATGTATGGAACGCGCGAACAAATATATCACTTGATAGTAATCACTTCATAAAATTGCTGTAGGAGAATATGGGAAGTTTCAAATGAATGTGCATGTGAAGCATTTAAATAAAGATAAGTTTTGCAAAAGAGTTAAATCATTGCGCGATTTATTTCGTCTTTAATAATAAATTTGGCTGATAGTTGAATTGTATACGAGCATATCTAAAGGATTTTAAATTAAGATGCATGTGTTTAATACTAAAAAATGCTATGATGTGGTTTATGAAACAAACTCTGGTAATGTTAAATTCCCCCATTAAACGCTGCAGACCAATAATATTTAGTGTCAATATATTACCATGCCAACGGTTTGTTTATATTTACACTGTAGTTAAAATGATCTAAAAGGTACGATAATGTTAAAGCGTTGTCTTCAGGTCGGAAATTAGCCGACAAAAGTTAAAAATGTTTTACCTCCAGCAATACAATTAAATCGAGAAAATGTCGCTATACACACAATGTTGGCTTAGACCATATTGACTTGTGAAATGCATTTAAAAGTCCACAGTAATAAGAACAGTTTAACAGAAGAAAACAAATAGTTCCAAACTGGAGAGTCTGAGGATTTCCCCCCAAAAGACACAAAAGCATCTGAATATATGTTGCATGATAGTGTGTTTGATATGTGTTATCAAATACATTTTAGAAAACGTCATTCTATATCTTAATCCTTTCAAACGGGGCCTTATTTAGACAACGGTGAGATATATTCATGTTTATTTTCGAAGAAAGTTCGCTATTGAAATCTTCTGACACGACATTTATAATAACGTTGCGGTCATTGTGAAAATTTACTTCTTTACTCTAATTAATTCCTTAGTTACATGCAATCAACCACCTTTTTAACTTCTTGTTTTGAGATAAACATGTTACTGAAAAAATCATGTAATGTCATTTTAAAAACGTCTGTTTAGAAATGTTCCTCAATCCAGCCAGCCTCTTGCTAGATAAATTGCATTGATCTAATATGATAAACGATAATTGAGACATTGGCAAATATAGCGCCAAACAATGTAGAATATTAGTACAATCAATTATGAATGATATTATGCAATAACATAAGGGTGGTAATAAAACTTATAACACCACAAACCAAAACAAGCAACACCACCACCATAAACAAGCCTTGGGGTTGGCGTCGTCAGTATTGGCGTCGTTGGTATCATTGTACAAACCTTTGTCCTATGACAGAAATCGAAAATCATTTAAACATTAAAATAACACATGCTACACATGTTATAATTTGTTTTAAAGATTAAATACACATGTGCTGATTTTAATATTGATCGAGTTGTGCCATAGTTTTGACTAAAAACACAAAAACAACAACAACAAGCGAACAGAAGGGCGTTGACATTCATTTCGCGGTGCCTTTGTTTCAGCAGGTAATCAAGTGCGCTTATTAATACATTGTATATAGGATAACCTGTTTGTAAAATACCAGAATTTTTATATATTAATTCCAAAAATTACAGGCGTTTCTGTGGTGTTGACTAACAAGTTTATTTAATAACACGTACTAGTTATTATATCCGGGTAATCAATTAATATTGTTTGCATAGAAAATTCGCCGCATGCAAATCCAATTATTACTTGATAAACATAAAATATCAACTTACGCAGTAAAGGTAAACTGGTGCTTATTCTAAGTACTAACTAAGTTGACCTGGTGCTTATTCAAGAGGTATACATCCGTTCGATGATTATAAATTAAACCTCTATTCAAGCCCCACTGCTTTGTTCTTAAAGTGTCATAAACACAAATTATTCGAGTACAGTATCAAAATTACAATGACATTGAAAACCTAAATGAATCCTGTCAAAATGGAAGAAGTTTTTAACCACCTGAAAATAATTGTTTAACTCTTCCTGATCTTTCAACTACATTTTCATATTGCAGCATTTTTCTCTTCTTCAAATTATAAACTGGGGAGTAATTTATACGGAAATTAAAATATTGACAAGCCCGTTTTATTTGTTATGCTGCGCAAATCAAATAAAAATTGGCCAATGATATGCCTTATTTCCATAACACAATATTCCCTGTTTTCTTGTTTAAAATAAATATGAAAGGTTTTGAATTAAATGTTTTGGAGTTCAAGTTGAATCACTTATACACTTTCAAACAAACTGAATCAACCATTTGAAATGGTTCACATAGACGATTCCGGCGGTATCAGTATTCCCATATGGCAAAAAGATACTTTTAGGAGGGACCTGGAGGATAACTCAATTGTCCGGATTGGTGTCCATGAACCAAATTGATATTTGCTTTAACGTGTATTGTTGCCTTAATTGTGCCTTTTATTGGCTGTTCAACTGAATGCATATGAATGAACTATTTTTCCCTCACTTACTTTTAAGAATAGTTACGCTCGTTGTAATTCGTTTATACATAAATGTGATGTGCATAACAAATACATTTACATGAAATTAGATAACAGAAAGAAGTACATGGACATAAAATAAAGAAGACTTTGTTTATCAACAAATACACATACTTTGAGGATTTCTTATATATTGACATGTGTTGCAATACGAAATGATTACATTATTCTAAAGTCTTGTCATAAAAGCAAAAGAAAGCCATTGATAAGTTAAATCCTACTCTTAATAAATGTAATTCGACGCCTTTTGAAAACAGACTTAACATTATGCAGAAGTGAGCTATACACACGCATCGAAATGTATTGATAAGCAAGAGTTTGAGCCAATTTTAAACCTCAAACAATTGCAGACTTATAGTTATATGACACTTAAAAAAGATAAATCTATGGAAACTTATTTTCATTTTTACAATCCTTATTGTATGATAAAAATGCGTTTAGCTAACAAGTTTAGCTTCTTAAACCATTGTATGATCCTTAAAATTCCTGATCCTATCAAACAAAAATCAAACGAGTTGAGTTTGACTTGCGATGAGTTTAGACGCGCAGCCCTCACGGAGATTCAATGTACTTCCAAGTCCCAACTAGTCTCTTAACAGCGGCTAGACATGTAATAATAATAATTGGTTCGTACGAATCGTGTGCAGTCTGATTAAAAATCATGTAAATTTGGATAAAGGTTTTGGAAGCCACTATGTACGCGTTTGTCCATTGTGTGACTTTTCTTTATCAGAAAATACGTTGATTACAATGCGTACGATTAATTAGTTGTTTTAGACATTGCACATTCGCTGTCATCTATATTCCTGTAATACACTCTGCGCTAGCTCCTTTATACACTTTCTAAGCAAACCACGTCATGCCTGATTGTAAAAGGGTTTCTTTTCTTGACTATTATTTTACGTTCAGAAACTATTAATTTGCTTAAGGGAGGCATATTTCAAGATGCAATGCTTTTTAGTAACGTGCCTTTTTGTTTTGGGTAGTGCCGTAAACAGTGCTGTTTTAAGATGTGCGATGTTGTTTTGTGTTATTATGATACAATGCTTGCGCCTTAAACAGTGATGTTATATGAAGTGTGGTATTGTTTTGGGGTTGTTTTTATACTGCGCTCACACCGCTTACCGTGCTGTAAATAAATTGTGGTAGTGTTTTGGAGATAACGTTCATACTATGCCAGCATCGTTTAATCATTCGATTATGCATCATATAAGTTTATCTACGTCATGAACATTAGCTTAATGTTAAACGTATGTCATAATGCTATTTTTAAACAATGGCGCATTTTTTTTTGACATTGATACATATTTTATTCGCAAAAAGAATTTAAACTGCGAACAAAAATAGCTCCTGATAGTAATTACTTTATCAAATTGTTGTAGGAGAATAAATGAAGTTTTGAATGAATTTGCATGTGTAGCATTTAAATTAAGTTAATTTTTGCAACAGAGGTAATTTATCGGGCGATTTCTTTCATCTTGAATAATTATTTTGGCTTATAGATAAATGTTGTACGACCATATCTAACGGATTTTAAATTTAGATGTATACGTTCCATACTAAAATACGCGTTGATGAGGTTTCTGAAACAAACCCTGTTAATGTTGAATTCCCCCATTAAATGTTTCAGACCAATACTATATAGTGTCTATTCTATGTTTTACAACGCCAACGGTTTGTTTATTTGCCACACTGTAGTTATAATGATCTAAAAGGCACGACAATGCTGAAGCGTTGTCTCCAGGTCGGAGATTAGCCGACAAAAGATATATTTGTTTTTCCTCCAGCAATACAATTATATTGTGAAAATGACTTTGCGCGTACAATGTTGGCTTAGACCTAAATGACTTGTGAAATTCATCTAAAAATGCAAAGCGATAAGAAAAATTCAACAAACATAACAATATGAATAGTCTGAAACTGAATATGGTGATGATTTCCCACAAAAAGACCCAAATCAATTAATTAGGAGTGGCATGATCAATGTGTCGATGTGTTTATTAGATAAATTTCAGAAAACGTCATTCTATATTTATCTTTATACTTCGACACGGGGCCTTCTTGAGATGTCGATAAAATATGTCTATGTTTATAAGACGAACGTTCAATGTTGGTACCTTCTGATATGACACACATTTATATTAACGTGGCAGACGTTGAGTTCAATGGTGAAGACTTGTAAAAATTGCTATTAATCATGATCGAGCCTTTTTTAAAAATAGATCAACGCCGCAATGCTTAAAGTCACATAAGTTTGTTTTTTTTCATATTTCTTGGCAAGAGAAAATCAGAATATTGTGCAGAGACGCACAGACGCTCGACAATGCTCGCTTTTTTTCAGAAAAGGCAATGCCTATTAAAGCTGTATTTGCAGAAATTATGAATGGTACCACTCATACTTGCATAGGTTACCTTTGGCAAGGTGAGACAAAACGAACAAGATGTAACTGTTTCTGGCCTGTTTCCAATATTTTTATGATATTTTGTATGTAATATTATAAATCATTTCAACAATTTCTTAGTATAACAAGGATGCAAAAAGCAACACTTTGATTTAATGTGTGTCATTACCGATGATGGAAAAGTATACAGGTTGCTTAAGAAGTGATGATTTGCTACAAAGGGACGCTTATGAAAATTGTAAAGTAGAAAGTGTCAACTCGTATACTATAACGGCACCAACATCGTATATAATAAAATGTTCAGAATCTGCGAAAAAGCTATACTATTTCATCATTATTGTAAAATTCATGATTATTTAAAAAAAAACTCTTCCTGGAACGCAAATTTTATAACGGGTTTAAAAGTAATGCGGGTTTGAAATGAAAGAAAAGTTACATTGTGCGTCCAGCTGTGAACATTATAAAGCGGTTAATTATTTTTAAGAAATAATTTCATATTCAACGAAAGAAAACATTGGCACAAATAAGAACGCAGAACAAAACAACTATGCAAACATTTCAACTCATGTGAGGAAATATGACCTTCAACATCATTGTTATTTCAAGTAAGTTAAACTATCAACGTGTGTTCAACAGGTTTAAGCTGGCATAGTGTCTGTTGTATTGATGTTTAAAACTTACGATTGTATTATTCTCCAGGTAGAACGGACATTGGATTGTGCTTAACTTGAATGCAAGCCTTTTACACAAATTCATTTCATTCAAAACCAATACTGGCGAAAGAATCCTGTTTTTCTTAATGTATAACGCAATGATAAACTATCGTTTTTTATCTAGAATACATATTTGTAAATGTATGATGTTCATATATAAATTCATGGTTTGGCGATCAGGTTTACATATTTCCAATGTCAATGGCCAAACGCAACATGCTGATTTGCCAATTAGCTTTAAATAAATTTGATAATTATTGCGAATTATTTAGATATCATTTTTGAAACATCACAACAAAGACAAACTCCAAAAGCTCCAATGCGTTTTTTTTTAGTCTTCCTCAGTTGAAAGCAACTAATCAATACATATGAAACAAACATCATTCTATTTACAATTGTGAGTTAAGGTTAAGTCATGCTTATGTAAGTGTACACCATAAATCACACTGTTCGTCATACAATGCATATTTATTTGGCAATCCAAGCTTTAATTCCAGCTGAATGAAGCATACATCGTCTCGAAGGAGGATAATTTGGGCGCATTTAAATCCCCTGAACGCAAAAAAGTGAATGGCTGCTGTCAAAGTGTAAGGGTTTATGAAATCAAGCACAATTTCTAGACGTTCGGGGGCGTTCAGTTCCCACTTAAATGTACATTATCCAAATACTAATTGTTGTTATGACATTAAGAAACTTATAATTATACCGCTTGGCGGTTTAAGGTATTGCCAATCCTGTGTGGTTTGATATGATGTTGCATTAATCATATAGTAATAAATTAGAATATATATTCGACATAATTATAACTATTCGTCGTGGTCAGTATCTCTTGTGTGTCCGGGGGGGGGGGATACATTATCCAGAAATAGAAACGTATTTGAATACATTTCAGCGAAATCAAACGATTCTTATTTCTCTTCCATTTTGTTTCCTTTAAAATAAATGAAACCGTATTTTAGTGTGTTCGTATTTTTGTGATAAATCTTGAGCAGAAAATTAGCCATATTCCCTTGTTTCCCAAGGCTGAAACATGTATTATTTTCACAAATGTGAAGATAATATTCCCATTGTTTTTGTTTTGTATTTCTCAATGTCCATATCGTTTTCTTACTTCTTCTGAAACATGGACAGTCGAACCAGTTTTGCACGGAAGAGTTGGTGAATTCTTTTTTTTTTTTGCATATTCTTTAAGTGTTTTGTTTTTATCTAGGCAAAGATAAAATTTCGAATTTAGGTCAAAATGACGCATTCCTCCCGAGCAGAAATGTTTTTATTTTACACTTAAATAGTGTTGTTGTTTTTAGTTGTGATGAAAGCTGATTTATGAAATCACGCAACAGTCCGTTTCTAGTACAGTCTGAATCCACAACCCCTTACATGTGAGTCGGATAGCTATACCACTAGACCACTTTCATCATCAAAAACGTTTTCATACCTGTTAAAATAAGATTTAAGACTAAGTGTTCAATATATTATCATTATATGAAACGATTTGTCGTTGTATTGTTCCCCTAACAATATCAAGTATTTATAGTATTCATTTTGACAATGTCTAACACAAGTCATTGTTCTAATTACCAAAAAAATGTTATTCTTAATTCTAATAAGTATGCGTATTTATGTGTATAATGCTCTGATCGGGCTGTTTATCTGGACCAAGGATGTAACTTTCAAATATCAGAGAAAGTCTAGAAAAGCTTTCCAGCTCCAAAAGGTACGTATTGAGTCGTCCGACATGTCTCAATGTCTTATCAATATATCTTGATCACATGGAAATCGCAAATGGCACCGTTCTGTTAATTGGCAGTTTTAAAGACATCGAACACTTATAATGACAAGCCATTTCCGACGTTGAAAGATGCTCCCGCTAAAATACTGAGGTCTAGAGTTGGTTATCCCAGTTCTAACAAACACATGCGATACAAGTTGAGATATGTGGTATAGCTATCGGAAAGCGATGAAACAATAAAGCTGGGAGGCAACTATAGTGACATTCGCGTACAGTTAATGTTCAATATGTTACAAGGAGGAAAGACGTCAACATTTCTTGATAGTTATCAATATTATGATTCGGAGATTCAATTTTGTGACACGAATCAGAGTATAACGAAAATGATGATATAAAGTTATTGAAAATAATATAATGTAAATAAAAAGTGCAATCATCTGTGACACATTGACGTGAACCTACACGTTCAAATATGGACGTTTTAACGCAAAATGAAACGACTGACTTTTACGACTACACTGTTGGATTAGAAACTTTAATTGGCTCTAATTCGTCAACCAATTACGACTACCAGTCCATATTTGACAATCTAGAAAACGTGGAATACCCTGTTGCTTTTAAGCAAGTGCCCCTGTGGGAAATGATTGTAAAGATTACACTTTATTCCGTAATCATTCTTTCAGCTATTGTCGGCAATATTTTGATAATAGTGGTCGTAGCCAACAACAAGCGAATGCAGTCGACTTCGAACTATTTCATCGTGAACTTAGCAGTGTCCGATCTTCTTGTGACCGGCTTCTGTACGTGGGTGCGACTAGTGGACGACATCACGGAAGGATGGGTGCTAGGAAACTTCTTCTGTAAATTTAACTCATTCACTCAAGGTATGGCAAAAAGGTTGTTGGTAACCTTGTAGGTAACATTTTATTTACTCCTTTAAAGTGGAAGGAATGGGTGCTGGGAATATTCTATTCTGTAAATATACACCATCTGTTTAATTTCATCATTTGCTTTCCATGTTCATTTTACGATGATGTTAATTTGGCTATAAATTAGTGACCACTGCATTTTTCAGCAGCATGCATTTTACAAAAAAAGACATTACTTAGGTCATATTTGCTAAGCAACAACGTCGTAAGTTCATTGTCGCTTACAGATCATCTCTTTCCAAGCACTTGTTTGCTCTGATATTTGTGTATATCACTGCGTAATCAAATAACATCTTTTATTTCGTAGCAATACAATTAAAGAAAAGAGCTAGGATAAAATAATTCCATACTTAGTTCTAGTAAAGGTAAATAAGTAGCAGAAAAGCTCAGTTGACCACCTGGCCCGATAAAGAATGGATGTATTACGTATCCTTTTATTATGTCGGCTTTCAGGTAAAAATGTTGACAGATAGACAAGTAAAATAATTTCCAAAAATAAAATTTATAATATGTTACATCGTTTTTAACTTGGAACGTAACTTGATATTTTATTATAATGAAATGCCATAATGCATCCATATGCAATGTAACTGGATGACTTTGTTATATGAGTTATTGGGATTATCAAGGAAGGAAAAACTTAACAGTCTCTCAGATGACAAAATGTTACAATGCAGATGATTTGCCCGAAATGAACAGCTAGAACTATTCAAATAAACATTGAATGGATATGCTACTAAATAATATTCTGATTTAAAACCTTTTCGATGAGCTAGAATACAAAACACGTATTTTAACAATAACCTTGCAATTAAACAAATTGGTCTTTCTTGCCAATACAATTATTATCAAGTGGTTAGAGTGTGTTCTAAAAATAGGTAAAGTGGATATGATTTAATGCATGTCGATTGAAAGGTGCTTAAATCACGTCTGACAAAACGTGCTTAATTCTCAAAATGATGGACAGTAAACTGAAATTAAGCACGTTTCTATATTAAGTAAAAAACAAAACAATTGGATGACATCACGTACTTGTTTTGAATACGTGATAATTGTTCTTTCTCAAGTACAGAGGACTCCAACCATAAATTCATAAACCAATTTCTTTCCAAATTAATGTTTTGTTCCATGGATGTTTGCCAACAAATAGTGAAGCGAGCGAGCGAAACAACATAAGATACAAGTGTTTCATTTTTCATAAAATCCAAAGCGAGCGAAGAGAAAAAGAATTCTTACAATCAATAGGAAAAAGAACAGTTGTGTAACATTTTTGCACTTAAACCGATTTGAGCAAATCCTGAACTTGATTCTCTAAAAGAAAAAAATGGTTCCAGCAATTGTTTTGAGTAAGCACAGAAATTGAGACCAAATTACTTGGATATTTATAAAAGATTTTAAATACGATGACTTTTCATAAATACGCAACTTGGCTTTTCAAATTGGTAAAATGTGTGAAACAACTTATCTACCTTAATCAAATGACCATCATTTGCAACCGTTTGTAAGTATAATAGTCTGTCTTAATTTCAATTTCTTGTTTTAATTTCATTTTAAATATCATTGTTGATGCAATGACATATTTGTACAAAAACGAGCAGTTCCAGGGTATGTTCAGAATACTTTACAGGTCAGGGAAACATGCCAGATTATGTTGTTAAAGAAAAGAATATATCAAAGTATATTTAACTCCGAACCAGCGCTCCCTGTACTGATAGCTATTTGTGATCAGATATTGGAGCAAAATTGTTATGTGTGTCCGTTTTGATCAATATGTATTTCCAACCATCTATTCAGACCGAGCAATAAAACATATTCTAGTTGAGTAAAGGCTATTCTCGTCATTATCGACTTCATCAGGTCATATTATAGTTATGAGTAAACTTTCATTGACTGGAATACTTTTTATAAAAATACTCTAAAGCTAGTAAAAAGCTGGGACAAGCGACAACTTCTGTGTTTATCATCATGGCAAACATTTCACAGTCAAATCATAGGTATTTGTTGAGAGAAATATTGCCTATGAAAAATAGTTAGTTTTATTTTCATTTCAATGAGAAAACAAAATGTCAGTACAGTTACACATTTACTGGAAGCCGCCATCTCTCAGAAATATTGGAAATGACTGACATCAATGCTTAACCGATTAGTATATAAAACTCAACGCGTCGGTTACTTCCCTTTATATAACCAATACTATAAAACTGCGTAGAAAAATATAATCCATGACATTGCAGCATTCTGATAATCTAACTATCAAAAATAAATCTGGTTCGTAGTGAAATATAGGTGCGGTCGCACATTTTTTTTTCATTTTCATGAAATAGGTGAGGTGAATCGCGGAACGAAACATCAGCTTGGTGTGGCCATAGCAGTATTACAATAATTATAAATTGCGGTTCAGTTAATTAAATATAAAAATCCCTTACACTTTCCGATTTCTTTTCAGCAATAATACAATAAAATTCGAAGTATACAGTTGAAGTAGGTTAACAAACGACAATTTACTAGGTAAAAGTTAGAAGTAAATTATTAATAATTCAGAATGGGCGGAGAGCGCGTAGCGAACCAGCACTTGTAATCATTCAGATATGACTTCAGTTCATCTTACTGACTTAGAAAACAAGCTTATTGGCTGAACAATTGTCAATGCAAAATCTGATGCAGTAAAGGTGTATCGAATGAGTGACAGAAGGCTTTAAATAGACGCAAAAGTTGACATTCTAATTGATTAAGTCTAGTACTTATTAATTGCCTACCAGCAATTTTGGTGGCTGAAATGTAGGCTGTATTCTAAAGACACTAACGTATCAACATTTAATACACAAATACAAGCACCACAATCAGACCTCACATTCATCAAATTAGCTTTATTTTTAAGTAATTTGATTACCGTCTTGGAATGGTAAGTGGACCACGTAAGTGAACTACGAGTTCTCTGCAAGTCATCATGAGCTGAAATGATTTTCTTTCCTACCTATTTATTCTTAAAGAATAAGCGCTGTTATCAAAATTCAGAATTTCGCTATGTAAATTCTAACAAGTGCGACCATAGTATGTAAGTTGCTAATAAGTTTGATTCAAAACAATAACTGCAAACAATATCCGGCTTATCATTAAAGTTGTTTATTTAAATGCATTCGAAAAATCGAATGAAAGCATATTTTTGAATTTTAAAGTTAAGGTAAAAATATGCTTATTCATCGAGTTCACATAATTTCGTTGTGTTTATGCATTCAAAAATCTATTTGCAATTCAATCCCCAACTGCGTGAATCTTATATTTTCCAGATCACAAATGATCAGGGTACAGTCCCAATGCAATTTAAAAACAAATAAATCCTGTCAGAATATAAGCTATTTAACAACCTAATAATAATTCTTGTACTCTCTAGTATCCTGATCTGGAAATTAAATTTGCATATTGTAGTGAAAGTCTCGTTTTTACAGTATAAACTTCATATTAGAAGTTAAATTATTTACAAGATCACGTTATTTGATATGCTGATGCATTATTCATGTGTAAATGAGATAGACTTGGTCAATGATATACGTATGCCATACAACTCATTAAAGTGAAATTGAAACTAAAATGCATTTACTGCCAATCTCAAGTACAAATATGTTAAAATATCGGAATAAATAAAATCGAATGAAATGCAGAGAAAATTTTACTTTACCGTTTTAAGGTTTTAACATATGGGTATAGTCAATTATGGAAAACCCAATGCGTATTTATTGCTCATTCCAATATTATTTTTTCTATCTCTATCCTTTCTTCCTTCGTATTCATTGATTACAGACTACAACATCTTGAATTTACAATCCAGTGTATACACCGTATACCAACAGACTTATATTTATTCGAATCACTGCAACCATCGCACCAGCATAAGCAGCCTGAATGATTTACAGAAGCGAGACATAGCATAAGTTTGAACGCTTTCTTCTCAATTCTGTCTACACTATTGTTTTGTGCATAATTAACACGTTTTCTTTCAACGCAAAAACATATTTGGTTTTTTGTTAGTGCTAATGCTTAAGGTATGTTGAACTGAATCAATTGTAAATGTTATATCGAACTAAAAATTGTTCAAACCAAGTAAATCATGAAATTATTCAATACACGAAGACTTTCGCAGAATTTTTCGTCACCACGCACTTGCGCAGAACTAATATATTTCCTATCTTTTCTAGTATATTAACATAGTTTAACATATGTCAACACTGGCTGTTTCGAAACAACCATGTGCAGTCTGGTTAAAGACTGATATACTTATTTTGATTATTGTTCAAGAAAGTAAATAGTAAGACATTATTTAACCTGACGAAATCCATGCCTTTCCTTTACAAAAAAGAAGTCGAAAATAGTTCCAACAGTCATTTAATTAGGTTAAATAATGAGACATTCACTGTTACGTGCATTTCTTTCTCACTAACCGATAAAAAGAAACATTAGACACTCCTTCGCAATACACCTTTAAAACTTACCAGCGCCATGACAGACTTACATAACGCTTTCTTCGATAACCTTTTATTGTACGTACAAAAGAAAACATTTGTTCGGTTCAGACAGGCATAATTCAAGTAGATTTATAGCACGCTACGGCGGTAAAAGGACTTCGTTAGAACAATATAGTTACTCGTTGTAAAGACTTCTGTACCACGTTAAAACGACTGACTACCTCGTTAAAATGAATTACGTATCTTGTTAAAATGACTGACGCATCTCATAAAAACGACTTGGTAATTCGTAAAAAAAAACTTAAAATCTCGTTAAACGTTTAAAGTTTCAATCTGACATTATATTCTATGCGCCATCAAATGTACAGATTTTCTGTAAAAGATTATGTTAGCCGTGCGATACAATCTCTTGTGAGTAATTCATCCTAATGTTGAGCGAGCATATCTGCAAATGAAAAATAAATGTTCATGTGTTACATTAAAACTCCGCACTCAGTGCTTTTGCACCAAATGTTTCAACGTTTAAAAAACGTCATATGTACACCTCAATTTCCATTCCTTAAATGAACTGCCTTTCGGCAATTGCGTTTATCAATCGATGAACGCACATCATGAACATTTTTCATCTTGTTATTGTTTGTATTTTGTCAGCAGGTGCCGTAAAATATAAATAAACATTTAAGAAATTGTTAAATTATGAAATGTTTAATGTATCGTTGCCATAAGTGTTTCAATTATACGTTTAAAACTGATTTCAAGTGGTTGATATTTTCCCGCGTCATCGTGACGTCATTTGATAAAACGTTTCCGGCTACAGTCGGGTCGTTCTATTTATAGAATGGGTAAGAATGGATTACTGGAAGTCTTTTTAAATGAAATAAAAAAAATTTTTTATCGTTTCTTGAATGAAATAATGAACTATCGGTGTAAATATAAGGAATGAATTGCGGGGTTGATGTCATTATCGGGAATATGAACGAAATTGGGCTGGTCAAAGTAAGCGGACTCCACACACTTAGACCAGCCCAATTGCGTTCATACCCCGATAATGACATCAACTCTGCAATTCATTCCTTAAATGAAGGTTTAAGAAGGTTTAAGAATAATTTATTTATGACATAATAGGGCACCTATTGAAACCTAGAGTCATTACACAACAATGCCATCAGTACATTTATTTTAAATGAGGAAATATGTAATGCAGAGATAAGTTTAACCTCTAGCAATAAACTTATGTCGTAAATCTAACGCTATGATTGAAACGTTGGGAAAAAAGAAACTTTGACATTCCTACGTTAGGTTAATTTAAAAAAAAAATACTCGGTCGTGCTTCTGTGCAGCTTCGGCACCATCAAGATCAACTATGAGTATTATAAGCGTTTGCATTGTTAATTCAAATGTGTACTGTGAAATACGTACATGCGGCATCGATTTAAAAGATACAAAAAAGAATGACCGTTTTTAAGCTTTACCAGATCTGAAATAACAATAAATAATACTATACCATTGAACTAGTTTTAAAAGCGTTTTACTTAAGAAGATAAATAATCAACATGTTAATTCATATTCATGGTATGATAGTAGAGCACGAAGGTCAATGCATTATTTATTTTTAGCAAAATGAGTTGATCGGTTGGTTTGAATTTTCAAATTGCCAAGATATATTTGTTCTGCTCTCTATATTTATCATAAAACACTTCCAATTATAATTCTAGCAGTCGTAAGACTTTAAATGTAATGGCAGTAAGAGTAGTGTCAGCGAAATAAATATCACAGCGCTTCTACAAAATGGTTTTTAATGTACAAAGAAAATGTCATATACGATTGTACTGAAATTGTAAGTATGACCTTTCAAGACACAGCAGGTATTAGATACTGTTGTCAATAGACAGCAGCACATAAAATTGAAATATCACATTTAGTTTTTTTCCGAAAAAAATGTTCACAAATATTTATTTAAGGTACTTATAAAATTGTAGGTAATTTTGATTCAAAAACAAGATATCCATTAGTCATCGAAAGAAGACCATATTTATTCTTCAATAACAATTCACTAGTGCACTTTAGTAGACAAAACGGAAGACAGATAATCTATTACTAGGTGGTAGCCAATAATTTTATAACACTATTTTGATATTGACGTGGTTTGTGTTAGATTTATGATGTAGTTTGTGACGTTTTGTGTCCCGCTTTAAGTGTCGATTTGGCCTCGATCATTGTTCTTTTAAACACTTTAATAATGGATAGGTCCATATAGTTTCATGTTAGGTGTAGAAAGGACTATCATTTGAGTTGCTAGTTTGCTTAGTGATACACTGGCAAAGTGGCCTCTTTCTTAGACAAAGTGACGGCAATTAATTTTGAAGTACTTTTCTTCAACTTTAGAGGTATATTTCTTAACGCATACATTAATTTATCTTCTGTAAAGCTTGGTCTAACACACGATGCTTGAACAAGCGAGTCTTGAACTCAGCCAAATCCGCTAACTTAGTAAAACTGCTATTGCTTCGCCTTTTTCCCTTAACAACGTTTAACTATTTCAAAGCATATTTTTACATGTTTGTCTACTTAAACAACCCATACAACAGCATTGCCTTAGAATTAAAATATACTCGACCTACGTATAAGCGATTCATTGATTGAAGCTCACAGATAAAAGTCCAATTATTTTTTATCATTTTCTATATGTATTCGTAAGTAACAGTTTGTGTGAGAGAATATATATAATTCATTTTTCTGTTATCTCTGGTTTCATAAACTATATTGACGTGTTTGTTTGTGCCGTTCTGTTTATACAGTGTCATGTCATAGACGTGTTCCTGTCTGATAAAAAATGATTGACGAGAAATCAAATACAAAAATGTATGCTTCGTCAAAGACCTAGGCTCAACTTCTGTGCGTGATTTAATTAAGATTAGACAAGAATGTTTTTTTCTCTATTTCTTAATGAAATAACGCATATATTGCTGGGTTATCTTTAACAAGGCGTGACGAAACAAACACGATATTGGTGTTTCCTGTCTGTCTATTTTGTTTAAATCGTTTATTTGCAAGTGTTGATGATATTGTTTATTCAATATTGTAAATAGTCTCAACAGCTTGTTACAATAACTTCATATCTCTCAACGATGGAAATAGCAACACTTTGCTTTATCGTTATACCGAACGTAAAAAACTACACTGGTTCCATTTTTCAAGATAAGCACATGAACATTAATTTAAAGTAGGACTGGAAAACTCGTAAGCTGAAAAGTACCAAAATCCTCAGTAGCTAAATGTAACCTGTACCACTCCCTTAAAGAGGCATTTATAATTATCTTCTCAATAAATATGCCCATCCTGGAAAGGAAGATGAATAAGGTTAACAAATAATATTTTTTAAATAAAACAAAACGTGACGCTGTGTGTAACTGTGAAAATAATAAAGCGATATAAGAGAAATAATGAGCTCGAGTGTGTGAACGAATCATAACGTTCAAGAACTATGGAAAAATGTCAACTTATATTTTAATTTAGAATTTCTGAACTTGATTTGTTTCAATTATTTAGAAACAGTTATTTTCAAAGTACAATTAATTTTAATTATATCTTGACAATTTTAAAAATCGTTTCATAGCAGGTTGATTTGTGTAGAATTGAAATCCCATAAACGCACCAGACCAAAATGGTTCCTGTCGAACGGCAAGGAATCAACTGAAATCAAACACAATCCCGGGACGCTCGAGGGCGTTCAGTTCCCATTTAAATATACACAAAATAAATAAAACTGTCCTGTCAGTTTTTGCAGTCTTTCAAATCCCATGACAGTAAAAAACTGATAAATATCCCAGTGGTAAGTGTGAGATATTCACAATCACGCGTCGTTTGACATAATTTTGCATTATAATTCCTTCGTAAAATAATTAGAAAAGAACATTATTACCGTCGAGTTGAGTTTTCTGGCGTGTCAAAATAGTATAGTAGAACATGTCGTAGCGAGAATTTAAGGTTTGTGCATTGATAGATGAAATATCAATATTTTAAAGAAAAACAGGAGTTTATTATTTCCCTTCCGTTTAGTCTGGAATGAAAACATAACTTATTTTATTGGTGTTTTTTTCCTGATAAATATGGTATTTTTTTTCGAAAAGCGAAAATATTATTACCAATTATTTTGTTTAGAATTTTCTTATTCCCCGTCGTTTTTATGGTGTCCATGAACTGGACGTTCAGTTATATTTAGCGTGGTAGAGTTTATGTCTTTCTTACGAAACATTATTTTTATGCCCTTTTTAAAAGCGTTCTTGTCCATTTTTAGGCAAAGTAAGATTTCACAAATCATGTTAATATAACCAATTTTTCCCAATCAGAAACGCCTTAGCCCAATGCCAATAATGGTGAAAAAATGTGTTTATTTGAGACTTATGAGTAATGTGATTCAGCGTTTAATTTTTAGATGAAAGTTCATAGCTTTAGTCCGTTTCCAGTACTGAGGCACTCGAAAGTTCCTTGATATGAATTGGTACCTCAATCTCTTGTACGTAATGTGGACAGCTGTACCATTAGACCATTCCCATTAATAACATTGCATATCCTGTATTTATAACCTTAAATATTTAATGTTTAGGGGTTCATCGGTGTATCAAAAGGGCTGCATTGCATGGTTTCCCTTGCAATATTTAATGCTAATAACATTAATCTTGACATAAATGTTTTTCTTCTAGTAACCAAACAGTTTTATATAATGCTTTAATTTAGTATATATGTAGTAAGTATTAATGAATGCAAGGATCTGAATTGACTATATAGTACAGATTAAACCTTTAAATGACAGAGAATGTCGAGGAAATACTTTCCAATTTTAATAGATACGTATTAAGAATGTAGTTATCAAATAGACATATCTAATCCCTTTCATTACAAAGTCATAAGTAGAAGCAGTATATCTTGATCACACAAAGTTGCAAATGGCTACGTACTTGAATTGGCACAATTAGAGATTTCGACCACTTACAAAAATAAGCCATTTCCGACATTGAAATGAGCTCCAAGAAAAATACTGACGTAAAGAGTTTCGGCGCAAACATGCGATACAAGTGGCAAGATTTTGTATTACTATCGGAAAGCGATGAAGCAACGTAGCTGAGAGGTGATCAGTAGTGAAGCTCGCAATGAAAGTTCTGCCATTTGTATCAAAGTCATTATTCAATAAGTAACTAGGAGGACGAACTTGAATATTTCTTGATAATGTTTTGATATTTTATTTGAACATTATAATAAGAAAATACCAAATGTAAGCAGCATCAAAGTGCAACAGAAGAGATGAGACCTCATTTAAAATAAATTGATATTTATATAGAAAGCGAAGTAAGTGTAAAAGTGCATAAATACTGACGTGAAACGACGCTTTCAAATATGGACGTTTTAACGCAAAATGAATCGTCTGAATTTTATGAATACAATGTTGGATTAAGAAAGGTAATTGGCATTAATTCGTCAGACGTTTACGACTACCAGTCAATGTACGGAAACATGGAATACCCTGTTCCTTTTAAGGAGGTGCCATTGTGGGAAATGATTGTAAAGATCACACTTTATTCCGTACTAATTCTATTCGCTTTTGTTGGAAATATTTTGATAATAGTAGTGGTCGCCCACAACAAGCGAATGCAAACGACTACGAATTATTTCATTGTGAACTTAGCAGTGTCCGACTTGCTTGTGACCGGTTTCTGCTGCTGGGTGCGAGTAGTGGACGATATAACGGAAGGATGGGTGCTAGGAAACTTCTTCTGTAAATTTAACTCATTTGCTCAAGGTAGGATCGAGTTCTTTCTTGGGATTTTTCTCTGTAAAATAACTTTATCGCTCAACGTACGGCATACTGGTGCTAGTAAGAATCTTTTTCTATAATATAAATCCATTTCTTTAAGGATGGGGACTTTTGTGCTGGAAACAATTTCTGAGTAATAATCTTATGTGTTCAAGGTTGGGTAAACAGATCCTTGGAAACTCTGTTTGTAAAATGAGCTCATTCGTTCAAAACATTCTTAAATAGGTACTTAGATAATTGTTAGTTTACCCTATAAATTTCATCCCCGTTCCCGACAATAGCTTTATTTATAGTTTTACCGATTTTTTATAATCACTTCCACAGCTTCATCAACATGTTTCAACGCCCAACAAACAATTTCGAAATAAAAACGTATTAACAGACAGAGTCATACGTAGCCTGTATGTACAAATTTTAAAACAAACTACAGAAGCTAGTGTCACAAGTCGGATTCAACTTTTTTTTCTAATTTTAAATGAGCATTGACTAATCTTTTCAGCCATTTTTTATCCGTTACAACCAAGCGTAAAGGATTTAAACTGTTTAAACTGCCATTTTCATTCATATTAGATTGTATTGTTATGTGGAATTGTCGGAAAAATAGCCCGAACCATATGACTGATCAACAACGAGATCATTTCTGGGTGCAAACTGTCCTGGCCAAGCAGTTTGCTTATTATTTAAACTGCCCATGTGCAGGGTCTCCGTATGTCGATCTGTAAACAATTGTGATAATCTGGCTATATTGTTCTGGGCTGGAATTCAATATTAATCTTTAGTTAATCTTATGGTCATACATCATTGACTTCATTCACTCTATAGGTCAGTTATTGATAATAAGTAATCCGATTAGCTACATCGTTATTAGATCCAATTAAGACCAATATTGAATCTACCCCTGATCTAATTATACCTGACTGGAGAAGCGGAGACGATTTAATGGAGAGAGGTATTAAATAATATTACATTTTACCTATCCCCTCAGTCCCTGATGATAAATGCATACCATGGGTTGTTTTCAATGTATTTTAATATAATATATTTACATTCACACTTCATTCCTTAACGATGGTTGTTGTTTATCAATTGCACTTTATTTCTGTATAAAGTGCAATGGCATTTTCCATCGATATCGCGTGCGTTTGTTCGATAGTTCTGTCCTGTCATTGGGCGCAATAATACCAATGGGCGGGGCATATTTACTACGGACCCCACCCATTTTGAACAGTCCCATTGCATACCATACCCCAATAAAATGCAACATGGCGAATTTTAATCCTTAAACAAATGTTTAAACTCAGCTAAACCGAGCACATCTAATCTGGTTGGTTGAAATCTGTGTCATTTATTTCTAAAGTTGGACGTGCTTTTTAATAGAGACATACACATATAATGAATCCATACTCACACCCCACTTCTTTTAAACACACTCTTTACACTTGATAAAAGTTGGATTTAAAAAAAGACGGCTGTACGTTAAACAGCATTTTTTTTATCAATTAAACAAACATATTGTTGTACCATTCATGTTAATTATAAAACGAGTCTAAACGGAAACCTATTCGGAAAGTATTTTTCTAAGAAAATTGCATTAGCCAAATCTCTTACAAGATAATTAGCAACATTGGCAACTGTAACGCCAATGTTTTAAGAATATTACCTTCAATTATGTATGTTTATACGGAGGTACAGGCGAAGGTTGTTTATAAACACTGCATACAAATGCATTCACGAAAATTATCTGATGCTTGTGTTTGTTTTCATTCTTTTACTGGATAAATTACCCTCGGTTGCATTAGAAAAAAACTTAAATGTAATTATTCTATATAACGGTTAAGGTTATGTTTTGAAAGAGCAAAACACGGCCACTTGTTCTTGTTTCCTTACATTCTAAGCTCGCCTTTTTTCAATGAAAATCCAACACTTGAATATATTTCTTTCAGGCTCATATGGTTATAAAACAAGACCTGTCAGTAATTTCCCCCTTATAGATTAGAGTTGCCTGCAAAGAAAATTCGCCGCATGTAAGCCAAATCATGCGTGATGCATGTATAATATCAAGTTATGGTAAAGTGCTGCTCGTTCAAAGTGATGAAGTAAAGGTAACGTAGTGCTTTTTCAGGAAATATCCATCATCATCATCATTCTGTGGGTTATAAATTGAATTCCTTTGGCAGTGAGACCACATAATGCAAGATTCTTAAGATGGTTAAGCACAAATAATCAAAGACAGTTTCAAAATCTCAATGTAATTTAAAAAACTAATTTGATTTTGTCCCAATGTCAGAGAATTAACATGCTTAAATTAATTATTCGAGTTTTTAGGATCTTGATATCCCCATTTAATTTGTGTTTTGAAGCGGTTTTTTATTCTTTTTTAGTAAATGGGTTGGAGAGATTTTTTAATGTAGGCTTAGATATTTACAAGCCAACAATTTTTGATATGCCGTTAATAACTTATGTGCAAAGGAACTAAAAGTGACCAATGAAATGCCTTATTTCCACAGGCAACATACCTTGTTTTTTTATGTTTTGACAAAATGCAGCTGAAATGTTTCAGAGTAAATGAATTTAACTGATCGTAACGTTGTTTTGGAATTCAAGTTAAAAAAATTACACCTTCCTCAACCTGTTTTAGATATCTAATTGTAAAACAGACTAGTGTAATGGAATACAGAATACTTAGCTTGTCAATGAAAATAAAAGATGTCTTGTTTATTTAGTCTTATGGCAGTAGAAATCTAAAGCATTGTTAAGGAAACAATAGTATCCTAATGAATGTAATCATACGCGCTTTCATTACTAAGAAGACAAGAATATCTGCTATCTTGAAACTGGGACTCTTATATGTGTGTCAAAATAAGCGCTACGACAACAATTTTGATACGTATAAGAACATTCAAACACAATGTTTAAACCCAGAACCAACAATAAAAACACAAAAATACTACAGGGACAAGCCAAGTAGCCAAACAATTTAAGTTGAGCTGAACAGACTCTAAAAGAGAAATTTAGAACTTATAAAACGAAAAAGACGTAGCACATACAAAACACCACAGACATATCACTCATGCATCAAAATATATTTATTAATAAATGTGGGAATTTATAAACTAGCTATTATCCTCATAATTGCCCCAGCATTCATTTGTAATTGAAAAATAAAAACAATCTAGAATATTAAAAGTAGATAACTCTGTGGAGACCAATTTTCATTTAACAAATCCCATTTGTATAGTTCTTATATGTTAAGCGTTTCAACCAGGACAATGGACAATACCAAACGCAACTCAAACGAGAAACAAGTCTGTTAATAATGGATAGACATGTAATAGTACTAAATGTTTGGTACCAATCGCGTGCATTCTGATAAAAGACTGATGTAAATTCGAACAAAGTTTTGATAAGTCGACTTCTTAAAGTATGTTCAAATGCGTGCGGTTTCCTATAAAATGGATATATAGATTATACCAGTCTGTACGATTCTTTGGTTATTTAAGTCATTACGAGTACCTTTGACACGTATGAACCTAAGACGCTAGCTGTGTCTTTTAATAGAACCGGTGCCAACTCACCTTAATTATTTCGATGTGACCCACGTCATGCCAGACTGAAAAAAGATTTCTCCTCTCCCCGTTTTTTTTTACGTTCAGAAAACATGTATTTGGTTCTGGGAGGCATATGTCAGGAAACGTAAAGCGCTGCTTTATAAAGTACGGTGTTGTTCGGGGCTTTTTTTATACTATTCAAGCACCATGAATAACACTGTAAAATATAACGAACCGTGTTGTTTGGGGGTATTTATCATATTGTACCAGCGCCTCAATGAGTTTAGCAACATAAGCATCGTGTTGTTTAGGGTCATTTTAATAATAATAATTATTATTATTATTTTTATTATTATTATTATTATTATTATTATTATTATTATTATTATTATACGATGCCAGCGACTGTAAAGTACTGTTATATATATAGAAGCGTGTTGTATTGGGTTATCTGTTTTGATAAAATCACGAATATGTCGTCGTCGTATCAAGAATCTGATGTTTATGTTTACGAAATTTATACGCCAATTAATCATTTGATTATGCTTCACATAACTCAATCTAGGTAGTAAACATTAAATGAAATGCCAGGTATATTATTATTCTCTCTTTTACGAACCTACATTCTTTCTGACATTCATTAATGATTACTTCGCGAAATATGTTTTTTTTGCAACGGAATTATCAACAAAAAATATTCTTCTTTATGAAATAATTGACCGAGCAGAACTGATGGTTTCATATAGATGTGCATGTGTATCATTTAAAGTAATAACATTTCCCTGCAACAGGTTTGACGTGCGAGTTCGAGTAAATTATTTTGTCAACGATTTAATTTAAAAGAGCATATTTGAACATTTTATAAATGTGAGTGCATGTGTAATAAATTAAAATCTGGTTCGAGATGTTTTCTGGAATATACCGTCATAATGTCAAAAAAAAACTCATTAAAAGGCTCAGACATATTATATTTCTAGAGTCATTATATAACAATACCATCAGTTTGCTCACCTTATGCACTTTAGTCGTAATGATCTCAACTGTACGACAATGTTGAATTGTTGTCTCCAGGCCGGAAATCAGCCGACAATGGATAGATGTGTTATAACTCTAGCAGTACAATTAAGCCGTGAAACTGAGTTCACGCACGTTATGCTGGATTAGACCTAATTGGCAGGTAAAACGCATTACAAATGCTAATCGATAAAAACACCGTCTCCGTGGCCTTGTGGTTAAGGCATCCGCCAACGGAGCGGAAAGTCCTGGGTTCGATCCATGGCCGCGTCATACCGAAAGACGGTAAAAGTTTGTACAAGTAGCTCCCTTGCCTGGCGCTTTGCGTTTTAAGGGAATTGCCTGGAAAAGAGGTGTACTCTGTACTGGTTTAACCCAGGAAAGTTGTACCACATGTATCGGTGCTCAGACAAAGTTGATATCTAAAAGGCGTTCACCTTTTATATATTTGGATGTGACACGTGTCCGTGAAAGTAGATTAAGCTTGATGGTGAAGACTTGTAGAAGTTTCACTGAATGTAGATCGAGTGTATTTTCCAATTGTACAATCGCTGGCTTGTTAAAAATAACATGTTAGCTTTTCCCAGATGTCTCGGAAAGAAAAAGAAAATCACTAAAAGGTTTTATTTCCTGCTTGAAGGAAAAGCAGCTGATATGATAAATAATTATCATACCATTTGAAATGTCATCAATATTAAGATTAAAAATATATATAATATGCCGGCGGAAAAGAGCTTTCAATTTTAAGTCAAGTTTTCGTAAAACTTTAACGACAATGACAGTTTTTGTAAATTTGGAAATAATTACCTCCTCGTTTTTTTACAAAAATTATGTTGTAATAAAACAAATGTCATCAAAAAATTGGAACGTGATGTTTCTAGAAACAACAGCTTGATACAGGTATAAAGAGCGTTCTATTATGCTTGTATTATCGCATTTTAAATACAGGGTTGGTAATGCATTTAAATCAATTAAACACCCTAGTCCAGGCCTGTTTTGATACTAACGTTGTCTTTGACGCTTTGTGTCTCTCTTTTAGTCTCTTTGATTGTCTTTTTAAACAAGTCCATAGCTTAATGTTGGCTATTGGTGTATTTTTCTTGTATTTTCATTAAGAGTTTCCTGTAATAAGGCCCATCAACTATATTGGTAGATTGTTACTTGGTAAACTAAATGTGGCGCTCTGTCTTAAAGGAGGGGCGGAAAACTATTATTGGTGCTTTTCTTTAACTTCACAGAGAAATTCCTAAACGTATTTACGAATAAATGCTTTATAATGTGTGTACCATTATACATTTTAACAAGTGTTTGTGAGGTTAGAAGTCAAAATTGAGGAAGTGCTACTTCAGCTTGTCTCATGTCATCTCGGGAATGTTAAGAGTGTTGTAGCATTGAGCTATGCCAACTATATTGTAAGAGAGCTACTTCTTCGACATTGTATTTTCTTGTCTCGGTAAACCCTAGACCTTTGTATATATACTTAGTTTGAGCGCTGACACTTGTACTGGTCTAATAAGATTGATATCGCTTCAAAATGTTATAAACGTGTTCTTTTCTGTACTGTGATACAGGGTTATGTCACACATGTTTTATGCTATGATAAATAAATCCGCCAAAGATCGAAGATTGAGCTTGATTGAAATACGATAAGACGATGCTTGTTAATTGCCACTTTCCTTTTTTTAAAATGAAAACACTCATACCTGTAAATGCTATCTTTAACAAGACGAGGCGAAATTAACAAGAAATTGCCGTTTTCTGTCTGTTTCTCGTAAACAGCTTATTTGATCGTGTTGATAATATTCTTTATTTCAAATTGTAAATTATTTTCAACAGCTTCTTACTTCAACCAGATGTCAATGATTTCCTCTCATGATAACTTGCTATGAAGATTGAAACTTGCGTAATAAAACGGCACCATTATTTGCACTATGTAAGTGTTCAGTTGCTAGTGAAATCTCTCAAAGAAATATGCCCATTCTCGAACAGAAAGTCAATGAAGGTTAAGAGATAGTGCGTGTTTTTAAAAACGTCTGTCATATTCAACGAAAATAATCTGATGCATGAATCAGACCAAAAAACAACAAATATGCTTGAAGTAGGAAATGTGCACTTAAATATGCAATGCCTGTTCAAAGTATTTGAACTGTTAGGAACGCATGCTGTTTATTGAAAACAAATACTGACAAAAATCCAGACAATATGTTTTCAATTTTTAGATAAGATAAAGTGCTGGTTATGACACAAATCAACACGACATATATCATTATGTGTTTTAAAATGCATTTTTAATTGACAATCCTAGCTTCTATCTGACATGCATGATTCTAAACTCGTCTAAAGGAAATACACTTTATGTATGATTTAAGTCCCGGAGACGAACAAAACCCAATGAGTTATTTTCAAACTGTAGCATTTTATTAAATCAAACATAACACCATGACGTTTGGGGCATTCAGTTCCCTTTCAAATTCACATTAAAAACTATCGGGTCGGAGTATTTGCATTGTCTCAAATTTTGACGGCTCAAGACTTTTGAATATTCCCCTGGACAGTTTCAGATGATTGCAATCATGCTTCATTTGATACCCCTTATTACCGCAAAAAGGAACTATAGGATAATTGATATAATAATCACTATTCGTCGTGTTCAGTATCTCTGGCGTCTCAAAGTTGCATCGTGGAAGCTATTGTAGCCACAATATAAATTTGTGTGCATTTAATTCCCTTAAAAAAAGAGAAAACTTTTCTGTTTTATATTTTAACTGTTTTACCTGAAATAAATAAATTATTATCGAAACAATTCAAATCCTGTAATAAATGTTTATTTATCGGAGTTCATCGGCGTATGTAATAACCAACTCAAATAATTATTCGGAAAATGGTATGTGATCTTATATTCGAGTTCTAACATTTATGGATATCAATTAATGAAAGGATCTAAATATCTATTTTTCTATACCCGTTCGTAGTTTAAAACTATATGTAAATTGGCAATTTACAGGGAAAATTATTGAGATAATAGACCGTATTTAAAGACGAAAATTAAGTAGTCGTTTGACATGTCTAATAACTTGTATACTTAAATACTTATTAATAACTAAGAGGTGTATGCAATAGCAATTTATCGTGATTACACACAGAGGTAACAAATGGCACTTCTTTTAAATTTGATATGCTGTTAACACGAAATTAAGGACGTCGATGACTAACATAGACAAGCCATTTCCGACGTTTAAATGTACTCCTGCCTCCGTGATGTATGTCTAGCAAATTCATGAGGTCTAGAGTTGATGATCCCAACAGTAAAAGCGGCCAGTGTTTTACTATCGGAAAGCGACGGCGATAAGTAGCAAACTTCGCGAAGAAACGAAAGTTCTGGCATTTGTATCACAGTTTGTGTTCAATATGTTTACTAGGAGGAAAGACGAGTGCAATCGACTTCCAACTATTTCATCGTGAGCTTGGCAGTGTCCGATATCCTTGTGACCGGTTGTTGCACGTTAGTGCGAGTTTTGGACGTCACCATGGAAGTATGGTTGCTTTGAAACTTCTTCTGTAAATTTATCTCATTCGCTCAAGGTTGGGCACATTGGTTGGCGAAAGAGTAACATGTTAGCTTATTTCTTCAATGTAAGGGAAATGGTTGTTTCGAAATCTTAACCTATATGATTCACCATCCGTTAAAGGAACGAAATTCGTGCATTTGGAATGCTTTGTTGTACAAATTTGAAACTTATTTGCTCAATGAAATGTAAAATGGGTATGCATGACCCAGGAGAGTGAGTGCGCAACTCCGTCTACAGAGGCCACGAAAGGTAGACCGGTCCAAGCAAAATGATTGCAAATTATCATGTGCAAATGTAAATATTTCAGATATAAAGTATGTATTGATATTGTGTAGACCGAAGTTCATGCTATATTTAGAATTTAGTTAAGAAAAAAGTCAGTGACATACTTAGTCTATGCAATATTGTTGTGTTTTTTTATAAAGCACATAT
The DNA here is from genome assembly GCF_026914265.1 of Mya arenaria. NCBI lineage: Eukaryota > Metazoa > Mollusca > Bivalvia > Myida > Myidae > Mya > Mya arenaria. The sequence goes on from NC_069135.1 coordinate 50,088,185, forward strand.
TGTGTTTTGCTTAGCAAAAACAGTTTGCATGCTGAAATTGAGTCAAATATTGTGTAATAGACATGTCACATCATAAGTTAGGCTTGGACAATGTTTGCCATATAGTAAAGAAATACATGTATTCAAACGTTTTAAATAGTAACAGTAACATTTAATATGGATCATAGTGTGTAAAATAGCATTAACGCAAATCTACTATACAAACTACTGTCTAATAATTGTTTAAGTGTACTATGCAATATTTTACTTTAAAAATAATCACATAAGTGTATCATTCATGTGAGTGATACAAACATACTAAGAAACGTCTTGTATATCTGGAAGCACTACACTCAGAAATCATATTGCATTAGCTGTAGCAATGTAAGGGTGAAATGCCAAATGTCAATGTAGGAAAAGGACAGTCTGAGGCACGTAGTGCCGTTACTGTTTTATTTCTAACATAATGAATGTTTTGAGGCGTTACCTTACTGCCAACACAGGTTATTTTTAAACTTTCATTCTCTATTACTTTGTGTAAACTAAAGTTTTAATTTGACAAAAATAGGGTCATACATTGTAGAAGATTAGAACAACTTGTTGTTGCAAAAAAATAAAATGAATGTTGTTACTCAAGTGCAGACGAGAGTTCTTTATAACATCAAATAGGAATAAACCTACTCATTCTTTCGCAATATCACCATACTTTCAAAATGTCATAATTCTAAATTGTGGTTAAGCTATTTATTTATTTTTACTTTACACTTTCCAATTTCCTTTTCAGCAAGTCATAAATGCCTGAAGATGTTACCTACCCATATACTCGTATAAATCCAGAATCTAACTGTCACGAGCATACATTTACAAGAGGCTAATACATTTGTTTCAAAACAAGTACGGCCAATATCATTCCGCTTATTAATTAAAGTGGTTTGCAAATTAATTTCGCCCTGCAGGCATATTTCAAACTTATGAAGAGAGAGTAAAGTGGCGCCTCTTCGAGAAATACTTATCATTTCGTATTGTTTCTGAATTGAACGCTCTACTGGCAATTCAATCCCGCACTGCTTAAATCTTGAAAATTCCCAATCACGAATGATCAGGGTACAGTTTCAAAGTCCAAATACAATTTTAAACTGAATGTATCCTGTCAAAATGTAAAACATTCAACACCTGAAAAATATTTCCTGGAAATTCTCTTAAGTTAAATACATAAATTGGATATTGGCATGCGTACGCGGTAAGACAAGTTTATGTTAGAATGAAACAACGATGTATTTAATGCAAATCTTGAGTAAAGATTTGTTAAAAAGTCGAAAGAAATAAATTCGAATGGCGCATTCACAGCGCACCGTCTTCACATAACTCAATCTATTTACTGATCATGGAATTACTCTTGCAGCTGTTCTATTTATCCGTTGTTGTTTTTATGCATTTTGTCATTGATATATCTTTACGACTAGAAATGTGCAAATTGTATGCAACAGATTGTTAAAGTTGTGTGAGGCGATCGCATGTAATTACTTCACCATGTTACGAGCATATCTAAAATGTTAAATGAATGTGCATGTGTTACTTTTAAACCTGAAAAGTGTTTTCTTGAACAAGTACTTTCAATGTTAAATTACCATCATATAACGATTAAGAGGCATGTGTTCATCAAACAATTGCGCACCAAATAAATATAAACATTGCAATACATTACCATCAGTTTATTAATATTCAATGAGAAAATTTACACTACAAAAGGTTATGTTAACCTCAAAAGAATGAACATGTTGAAATGTCATTTCCGGTCCGGAAATTGACCGATTAAGATTCAAAAACATCATACAGATATGTTTTTCCATGAAGCAATAGAAACAGGCTGTGAATTTGACGCTTCGCATTCAATGCTAAAATATACCTTATTGGCTTGTGAAATACATTTAAAGATGTTTAATGTCAATAACAACACATATCCATACAGAAATCTAATTTGTAAAATTTTACAAAACTGACAAGACTGAGTATTTGACACAAAAAGATTCAAAGCAAAACAAGAAAATACCCCATCGAAAACCTTTCCATGGCATGAAGCAGAGAGCTTGGTGGAATATTTTTTATTAATTGTATTCAGATTTGGTAACTCTTATGAATGGTTATCTTTTTATTACCTTAAAACCGGGACCTGCCATTCATATCTTCGTATTTTACCAGGTTATTCTTTCGAGATTGAATGATTCTAGTCTTCAGTACTGACAACTTCACTGGTCTAGTAAGGATGTTACCGGTTCAACATTGTACCATATCGGCTCGAGTAGTCTTGAGAGCTTAAATGAAGCTACCAGTCCAACATTGAAACATTTCTGTTCGGTAACGTTGAGAGTCTAGCTGTCTTGAGAGCTTAAATCTAAACTGGTCTAGTTAGGAAGCTAGCGTCTCGACAGTGTATCATATCGACTCGGTAATGATCAGACTGACCCCTTTTAGCATGAATAATTTCCTTTCGAAATACTTTACATTTTTTTTACTTTATTTTGTTCTTTTGAATGTCTTAAATTAAAATTACAATCATTCTTTAGAGTTGATCAATTTCATTTACAAGCAACTTCGTCATTGAAATAAGAATACATGCTTCATTATTTTGTTATCTCTCGTTCATAAAGTGTTATTGGCGTGTTCGTCTGTATCATCTTTCTTTACACGTCACAGACGTTTTTCTTGTCTGATAAAAATGAATGATGCACTTTCATCAACAAAACTGTCTGTTCTTTCGATGACCAATGATCAACAATGTTGCGTCATTTCTTCGAGATATTAAGACGATGTTTGTTATAAATAAATGCTTTTCTGTATTCCTAAATGAAAGCACTTGTACCTGTCCATGTTATCTTTGACAATAAATAGAAATACTATATTGCAATATCCTGTCTGTTTCTTTTACAAAACAATATATCTGAACTGATTTTTATCACCATATTAAATTAGATTCAAATAAACATGTGCATTATTGTGGTAGGAAAGAGAGTTTTTAACATTAACAAAATAAATGCAATTCTATTTGGCAATGATACTCAATTATGCAGATAAGAAAATATGAATTATTGTTATGTTGGGTGTCATTCAAAGAAGTTGTAACTGATGTTATTAGAACGGCGCCAACATGTTAACTTTAAAAGTGTGTGTATAAAGCATTACCACTCCACGAAGAGAAAATCAATATTATCTTTCAAAAGAAACATTACCCGTCCTCTATCAGTTGTAAAGGATTAACGAACAATACATGTTGAAGAAGAAATTTGACGATGTACGTAATACTGCTGATATTTTAAATGGAAAACAGAAATGTTTTTAATTGTGCCACATTAGCTTTGTGGTAGAATTAATGTGTTTTTTTCTGCAATACAAATCAACTTGTTTACTTTTTCCCTGCCAACTGTTGAGTCGTATAAATAAATACAGTTTAGTGACTGTGATGAATTTGCTATTCAAGGCGCGAACACATGAAACGTAAAGTGACTACGTCACAAAGCGGAACTTGTCGCTTTAGCCACTACTTTTATCTGATATATAACACCAGTATTAAAGGTATAAATCTGACACTGCGAATTTATTGCAACACTGATATCACTTAATTGCTTAAAGATTAACGTGATCAAGCAGAAAAAAACAAATAAAAAAGAACAAACACATGACATTGAACAAAGACGAAACATAATTTACCATAAATCGGATATGTGAGGGTTAAAGCGGCTTCCACTCTTAACCTCATATACCCATTACAGCATGTGTAAACTTATCAATACAAACGGAGCTCTGACTCACACTGTCTTATATAAACATGTATTTACTAATCGATATAACTTAGCTCGACGTCAAATTTATTGTATTAACATTTTTTTTCCTTTTCTGATCAATATTAACAGAGCTAAACCTCATACTTATAACAGGATTCGTTTGCAAATTTTCAAAATAGACGACCTTAATTTGAAGATTTATAAAGAACATCATACTAATATCTTATCATTGACGATACATTCCGAAATAATCGTGAGGCTGGACTTCAACCAACTTGATATTTCCTGACAGTGACATGACTTTATTGCCAATATTAACCATGAGGATATTTTGATATTTGCGTAAAGATGCACTCTTACTCCCAAATAAGATCTACCACAATTAATAATATTGTTATAATATTCACAAAAGGATAACAAAATGTCGAAAACAATGGTTTATATGAAAGATACCGAGTTTAATTTGAAAGAATTGAGCATAAAACACGGTATTTCTACCTTATGAGACTGTAGTAAACAACAGTAAATATTTAAGTAATCACCAATCATTTAATATTTTTCGCTTTCTGTTATCAAATACATGATTAGAATCTTTTTATCAATATTTAATATTTTCCATGAATGCATTATTTAGTAAGTAACTAAAGGTTTATAAGTCAAAATTGATGTTTGTTATACATGTGTATGCATTGATTTTGAAAGTGTGTCACTTTGAAGTGCCTTGTCTTGAGGCGTTGTTTCTCTGGTTGGTGTATGTTTGACCAACGTCCTTATGCAGTTCTGCAGTATCTTTGTTAAAGTTAGGCTACTTGGTTCGTTCCTTCAGTTCGTTTTTGTAAGTACATTATAAAATATGAATGTTCTTCTACTAATGGTCACAATATAAGAGTATCGCATAGCCACGGTCAATGGAAACAGGAACACAAACATTTGTTTAAAGCTCGTCAAAACCGGCATTAGCTTCTTTTTTTAAAACTCTGTAAAACCGGCAAAAGCATGTTTAAAAACTCGGCATAAGTTTTTAAAACTCGGATATACCGGCAATATCGTGTTTAAAACTTTGCTAAACGACAAAAGCTTGTTTAAAACTCGATAAAACCGGCAATAGCTTGCTTTAAACCCTGTAAAACCGGTATTCGAGATATTCACTTTAAGCATATCCCAAGATTGCTTACGAAAGGAAACACTGAAACCGATATACCATATCGAGTCCAAAATTAAAAGTCAATTCAGTATGAACAATATCAACTCAGAAAGTAGTATTTAAGTATTCCAAGACCGGATACAGACACCAGATGCAAAACTAATTCAGCCGATTGTAGATTGTAACGTGTTGATTGATTCCAACAGCCAATCTTGGTTGCAGAGTATTCATTTTTTCGCCCTCATGATGACAGCTAGTGTTCATCACCTTCAAGAAACGATAAGATACTGTTATTTTCCTATTATATTACATTATTGAAATAATTACAGGTTTGATTGACAGTGATTGATCTCAACGTCATTACATTGACGCAATGTTTTCACAAGGTTACGATTATGATAGGCGGAAAATTATCACTTTGGAAAGGTCGCGTTGAATTTACATTACTCAGCGTGGAAATATAAGCAAGCAATAACAATGAATCTAACATCAGATTACAAGTATTACCTCTTATTAGTAACTGACGTTTCCATAAAGCAGGTTTACCATTTTATCAGAACAGAACAGAACAGAATGTTTATTATATAATGCATATACAGCATATTAATAATGGAAAGTTTAAGCAATCGTCAAGAAATGTACAAATAAATAAACACGATAATGAATGCTCGTACAAAGAAAACGAAAACATACAAGCTTGTGCACCATAGTAAACGTACATAAAATAAGCTGAGAGCGATATGTTAACAAATACAATTGACATGGTTAGATAATAGTAAATGAACTTTTTTAGTTTATGTTTAAACATATTTTATTGCATGACGATACATTTTTACAATATATGATGATGATGATGATAACAACAACAAAGAAACAGAAACAGTGCAATATAACAAAGCTTGCATTCATTTAAAAGGACAGACATCAAAGGGACTGGGCCACGAGTTTTTCTAACATCAGTTACGGTCCTTTCCTAAATGAAATAAAGCTGAACCCTGTTGGCTCGAATTCACTAGGCTCATTGGATTGAACTGGATGTAAAGGACTGATTACTTGATACTGAATGTATTCCCGCATGACTCGATTTTTCCGAGTCTCGGTGTATGTTTGCTGGTTTCTAGGAGTTCAAGCCACCGGGATTCGTCTGTAAATCATTTCCCTGCATTGTTGTTGTAGAGACCTCGACCTCTGTCTTACTTTGGCCAAACCTTTGATAATCATTTTACGACATCTACGTCACTAATTCGATTGCTCTTCTTCATTGTCTTCTAAAATTATCGAATGATTCAATTCACCAACGAGTTGAAATTACTTTATATCATTTGTTTTGAAATCGGTTATTTGTTGTTGTTTCTTGTCAAGAAGTATGAATTTTATTTCGCAGATACTCAGGCATCACCTTTATGTATATTCTGACATGTGGCCCAATTTTAAATTGTAACTAACAAAATGTACAATGTAATTGAACCCTACACGCATTGGTTAATCAAAACGAACGGACAAAACCAGCATTGCTGACTAGAAGAGATTGTCTCTCTGTGTTTAATATAAAGCAGAGTGAATAATAAACGTAGATTGTTATTCACTATATCATTTCGCATAAATATCCATACATAAAATATTATGTTATTCTAACCATGGTGAACATGACTGCTTATTTCGATAAAACTAAAACCAAACCAGAATTGTCCATACCATGAACAAATATAATCTTTAATTGCATTTTCTTTATAATCCCTTTACACGAACATCCACTTAAAATTATCTGATATTTCAGTGAGGTTTTTGGATTACAAGTAATAAGCTTTGAAAGGATGGATTACAAGAAATATGCCTTGAACTTAGAGAAGATTAATTAAAAACTTTAGCTGCTTCTTAGAATACTCATCTGTACAGTCAACATATTTGGTATAAATATATACTGTGTTTTCATTGATATTTTATATTCAGTACACATAGACTAATTTACTAAGCATATAAGCACATAATATATTCTTTACACATATAATTGTCACAATTTACATTAGTTTTCTCATAATTTAGTATTATAAACATTAAACATATTTGAATATACGTATATATATTTTGTCTTTGCCACAAAATGATTGTTTTGTAAATGGCCAAAGGCACATTATGTCGATTGCCAATAAACTTTAAAACTATAATCACCAGTGTCACAATTGCAAACATATAAAGAGGCACAACTCCCTGGTTCTGATCATAGAAGCTACGAGAAAAGCGTCTCATAACCTTCAAATGCCAAGTTACTGGGATTTCAGTAATGAAATAAGATTTGTTTTTTTTCGGAAAATTAAGAAAGCATTACAATGCATCTTCCAAAAATTATTTCCGACTATGATAACAAAGTATTTTATAATTAATCATTTGTCTGATGATGTTGTTGTTTGATCATTAAACGCAATAGTCTGATTGAGATATGATCAAGACTTTGGTAAAGATTATACTTTTATTCCTAAAGACTGTTGATGGTATAAAAAAAATGCACCGATAACAAACTCTTGAGCATTTCCACTAAACCGAATAAATATTAGAATCTACACATCCTCATGATCATTAGAACAGGATATGGAATACACCTCTCGTATAACTACGAGATAATAATTAAATCAAGCTCCGGTGCTGGAACGAGGTAACAGAAAGAAAAATATGATGTTTCATAAAAAAACACACTATATAGATAAAATATTCACAATTCTTCTTTACAAGATGATGAATGTTTGAATCACAACCTTAAATAATGAAACATACATAATAAGCATTGAAACATTATTACTCGTACGTTATAATTTAATCGTTTTCATAGCGTTTCTGGCGACTGGTAACACGTCAGAACGTGCCTGACGAGACCCCTAGACAAAATGCAGGTAATCACAAAATTCCCAACGAAATAAGTATACTTCATTAGTTATATACCATTTGTTTTTTATTTATCTGACCTTCTTACTAAAAACAAATCAAAGATGTAATGTCACATTTCGGAATACCCAAATTCATATCTTGATATTAAATTTAATCAGACGAAATGTTCGGAATGCGATCTTAAACATATTACTTTTACATATATATCTGTGTTGACGATAAGCATGCTTATACAAACATTCACGTACAGACGTTCGAAAAAATCAATATCATGAATAAAGGTTATTCAAAGCCCAGACATTCGTGTTAAACCAGTTTCCTTTTACATATCCCAATTTGCATATTATCATACAAATTGGAACAGATATGAAAACAATCTTAAAGTGTCATTGAGCCGAATGTTCAAAACTTTATCAAAATAAGCTACGTTGTTAACGTCATCGTTGTTATTTTTCATTGTTTTCTACTCTGTTAGTTGAATGGATACACATGTGATCTACAGTATACACATGTGATCTACAGTATACACATGTGATCTACAGTATACACATGTGATCTACATTATACACATGTGATCTACAGTATACACATGTGATCTACAGTATACACATGTGATCTACAGTATACACATGTGATCTACAGTATACACATGTGATCTACAGTATTCCTAACAATGTTTGAAACATCACTTATAGCTGTGCTTGTTTTAATTTAATATAACAGCACAACATTCAGTATTTCACGTTCAACGAACTCGTTAATTACGTGTTTTTTCAACAAAGTAATGAACACTCATCCCTTTAACACCCTTTCTTTGGATAGAAAAGTCCTTAATTGATTTTGAGGTAAAATGTTGAACTGTGAAAGTGTTTTAATGAGGGTTTGGAGGTGCTAAGTTGTAAATGTAGCATCAATTGTAGATGGTATTACAAGTATGCTTTCGAAAATTAGTGCAAATATCTTAATCGTTCCGAAACAATCCGGGTTTAATGGTCTTTTGAAACGATGCCTTCCGTATCGATAAAAATTGAAGAGAATATAACATTAGTTTCAGTTTAAGATCGTAATATAGTTCACCTTGTGCACCACCTGTGAAATATGAATGTTGGTGCTAATCTGTGAAATATTTTACGGTCTTATACTGAAACAAACTATTTGATATAAAATGATAGTTAAATTAATTTATTCCTTTCAATTATGTTCAAATATTGTAGAAATTTGACCACTTAAGGATAAAGTTACAACTTTTTTAGATATTTTGCTCGAACACCAGAACAACATGGGCATATACGAATAAAATGAAAATCATTTTCCATATCTTTAGTTATAAAATACAATATCGTTTCTGTATGGGAGTTCGGTTTCTGGCATACCTACCAGTCTGATTTATCAGTGTTATTACAGATAATAACATAACAGGACTGCTGTATTCTTATAACCGATATATCTCTTGCAGACACCATTGACTTGAGACGCGTCAACTTTAGCAACAATCAATCAAGTTGTAACACACTATTTACATTCCTTAAATTGTCGTTTGTTATGGTGAATCTCAGACAAAATGCAGCCACAAGTCCCAAACGTAAACATAACACAAGTTATGTGTCACTTTCCCACTCTCTTTATTTATTTCATAATAAATTTTATTGCGCATTCAGATGGTCTGTTGTGCTTGCCATTATTATATTGCGTCAATCTTGTGTTAGACTCACACAACGTCTTATTTTAATTTCCATGAGAGCAGGATACTTTGTCTGCTGCCATTTTGCGCTTTCGTAAGCGCTTCCTTTAAATTCGTTCAAGCTGTTTATATCTGTTAGTTCATTCCGCTCTCGTACATTTGAAAGATTTGGTGCCCAATAGCGTCATATTCATTTAAACAAAGCATACCAGATGTGGGCAAAGTGTTATAAATAAAAATACATTTTATGAATAGAGTTTGCGATAACTTAAAGTATAAGAAATATATCGGAAGAAAAATGTATTTTTTTTACTTTAGTGCACTTTTATATGCCTAATCAATTGTTTATAGATATGGTGTACAGTTATTAACTGAATGAAGAGAAACCTGATAACGTTTAAAAATCGTATTGTGTCATTTTCCATCGAGTTAAAATTTGAGCAAAATGTTTAAGAAAAAAGAAACAGTTTACGCAAAAAATATATACGTATAACTCATACATTGCATTCACCGAAATCGGCAATATTGAATTTATGATAACGAGTTTTATTCTTTATATTTAGCATATGCAAGGCATTTCCATGACGTCATATTTTGTCGTTGATTATCCTTAATCAAATTTAAGAATTATAGAAAGCTATCAAATAGTCAAAACTAAGTAATGTTTATTCAATTAAGCAACCCACACTTTCAAATGAATTAATTTTCCTTTCACCAGAATCTTGACCTTGTAAAAATTTTCTGTCAATCAAGAAACATTTAGATTTATCTTTGTCAGACAAACTTATGTTAAATCACGTAACAACAAAAATATAATATGAATGCAAGTTTGACTGCTTGCATCGTTTCTTAGAGGTGATGAACACTGTTTGCTCTGGCTGCCCTGACATCGTAAAATAAAAACTGAGATCTAGCAACGTTCCGACCACTCAATCAATCAATTATATGCATGCCAATTGATTGTAGTAACATAAAAGTAATACGCTTATCGGTAAATCAACATTACAATTGTATGAAAGTCTCTCTAAGGTACACTTCAAGAACTTAAAGATCAGATCTTGATCAATGCACGCAGAGAAAGTGAGAGAGAGAGAGAGAGAGAGAGCGAGAGAGAGCGAGAGAGAGAGAGCGCGCGTTTAGCTAGACACGTTTTAGGTATTTCATGTGGGCATACGAGTTTTCTATTAATATATGAATGAAAGATCATAGGCCTGTATGACAATGATAAATTGCACTCTCGTAACATTGACAGAATGATTGCACACTATTATACTTGTAGATGACATTAATCTACCCTTTAAAAATATCTGCCGATTTATTGAATGTTCATAAATCAAAATTGACAGGTTCTTACTGGTAAAAGGAAACATGATTCTGCGACCTTCATTGTAATTTTAAGCGTCACAGTTTCATCAAACCAAAGCAATCAAATTCAATATACTTGTCAACAATTGACGATGCTCTTCATATTTTCTTTATGTTGATGTGAACTTTATTTGCGTTGATATATTAAGTACAGAAATAAAGTTGGGAATTGTCTTCGTCTTTCATACATGTTTTGAAATTTAATATTCGTTCATTGCCAAAGAGCAATTTCCAAGGAATGTTTGGGATCAATGAAAATGTTTGCACTAATTGCCGAAGGCATATTTGAAAAAACATTAAAAGTGAACGCAACATAAAATGGCTAAGCTCTTCAAAAAGCTTAAACTGTAAAACAATGTGCCAAAACAGCAGAAATTAAAATACGTCGTTAGTTGAAAAGTTTGAAAAATCCGTTACGGTCATCATTAAAATAAAGATTGCTCTTATATTAGAAGTCGTTCATTAATCAGATTCAAGTGTCTTATAAAAATACGACAATAAGACAGAATCAATGCAAATACTATCATCAATACGAATCATCATCGACACGCAATGAACGCCAAATATCAAAGTGGGCATAGCCAGAGACAGTTCAAAGTTAAATATTGTTCTAAAATAACGCAATTAGATTATTGTCAAATGTGTGAGTACGCTTAAACCTGTCTTGGATATATTGAATTAAGCATTCGGACAATATGTTACTTAAATTATGTATTCATCGTGGAGGAAATGCCCAGAAATATAACACAGCCAATATGTGATTGCTAATAAGGGTACTTTTTGATGACCTTCTTAACGTTTCGATTTGTGTATTAATATATAACGCTACGCAATTACGTCGAAAATTGTTAAACTGACTCGGGTTGTCAGAAAAAAAATCCTATCATAGAAATGTATGTATCATAAAATTTGTGGCATGTATTGTCTTTTAAAGAGTTACAATGAATAATTACAATGAGAAGTATATTGTCGATTTTCATAATACGTATACCTCCTGTTTATCTTGTCTGCAGGACCGCACCTAGTAAATGATATATAAGTTTGTGTTTATGTCTGCTGTTGAGCTTTTTCAACAACTGATATGATATGACCAAACGCTTGTTAATATATGGCAAATGCTTTGATGAAAGACGTCATCCGAATAGTCAATTACTCAAATTAGGAATAACTTTTCAATCCCCTTTAATTTTTAATTGGCATATTTAAGTTCAATGTATATTTTTAAAGCGCATACAATCATATGTAAATGATGTCATAGCTTTAAGTTACAAACACCAGCCCTTTCATCGACTGTGATAAATCCAGTGTTTGCGTTCGAGGCTCAAAGCTAGACATGTGATTTTCTTATTATGATTTGGTTTCCGTTAATGTCCATGCTGGAAACCCGCGGGTATCGTAGTGATACATTTGTTTTATAAGCAGACTTAGGTTTGGCAGGCTTTATCTGTACTGAAGCATTCAATACACTTGCAATGTATAGACTTTCCGCTCTGTCATTTCTATGTACATGTACATTAAAATAATAAACAGGTACATCAGTTTCTGGCCTTCTTTGAACAGAAAGACGTATATATAAATGGTGTTTGTATACTCTAACCTTATGTTATCTATAAGATTTAAGCTTGAGAGCATTTTAACTACATTATTTACATAAGTAACAAAACATTAAGGTTTCCAGATCAACCCTCAACATTTCACTGGACCACGACATATTTTTTCGGGTATTTCTATGTTTGTACCCAAAAACATAGTTGTTCGTTCAGCGCTGATGTTTTTTTCTTCAATTTTTAAAAGAGTATTTGATTCCTGTTATATTAGACATATTTAAAAATGAACAGTACAAAAGTTTAAACAAACGGACTTGGGAAAATCAAAGTTTAGGCCAAGTTCCATACTAAATGATACATTTTCACAAGCTGAGACAGTAATTTGGGGCCACGTGGCGTATGCCCCATGAAATTGTTAAAGTGAGCTTATCATGTCAATGTTGAATAATTTACATCAGGATGCACCATTCAAGATTGAAATTAGCTAAAACGTTCCTGTAGATGTCCTGCATACCTGATATTACTTTGGAGCGTATTTTCTGCTCAGGTGTGGGGGAGGGGACGCATGTCCTAAGTAGTGCCCCTAAGTTATATTATATATAAATGTGACCCCGCATCTGGTTCAGACATGCTGAATAACATCGTTCTGAATGTCTATTTTCTTGGTAAAATTTGGTTTTGAGTAGTAATAGCAAATGGTGAAACGAGTATATCTAAAGCGCATTATTTACTAATTAATTGTTCAATAAACACAAGCCAAAAATGAAATAAATCGCTGAGTTTGCCAAGAACCATTTAACCATTGGATTTAGAATGCAATCTTAAGCGCGAGGTGAGACAATCTTCTCTGAAAAATATCATTAAATCATTGATTGTGCAAAAAATAAAATGGAAAAAAGGAGAATAATCGCACTGTAAGCCTAGGATCATTGAAGGCATTGAGGGCGTATCTATTCAAAAAAGGTATATGGTGTGCAGTCAGGAGATGCAAGAGGAAAATAAATAAAAAAAACACTGAACATTCGATTATAACTTTAGACTAGTACATCGTTTTGAGCGTTCTCATTGAAAGTGTCACCGGCTTTAATTGAATTTTTGTTGAAAACTTAATTTTCCAAATACTGAAGATTATCTTTCTTATTTAAAAGATGTCATTTTGCCTGACAATTGATTGACATTATGTCTAAAAATGCTTTGTAAAGCACATATTATGTAATCAGCCCGAAAGAGACATACAAGTGAGTTTAAATGGTAATTGATGAAAAAAATAAATCAATTCAATTTTTTATTTATGTTATCATTTCGCACATTCCGGTTAAAAGTATGTTTTTTAATAAATTAACGTTGAATTAACTTTAAAGTCTGACACAATATTTATTTCACAAAGGAGACTTACTCATAGAAGTCAGCCACGTTTGGTGTGTTGTTTTCCATTACATCAGTCTTGGCATTGCATGTGGAGGTTGTAGCCAGCTAAGATGTATGGGGTTTTCTAGACTGAAAGAAAGATGTGCAGGCATGTTTCCCACTGGGGTTTTTCGTTCGTTTATGCCTGAAGGACCGCTTTATGCCGTATCTAAGATTTAAACAAAATCTAAAAAACATCTGTCTTAAAAATAATAAAAAAAACAGTTATTAAAATTGAGCACCGCAGTTTGGATATATTGTGCACTGCAGTTTGGAAATATGTGCGTCGCTATTAGTTAAGAATGTTTTACACTAATAAATCAATTATGAATATGAAAAACAGCTCTTAGTTTAGAAGGTTCCAATGCATTTTTAATCAAAATCGGGCTTTATAGATCAGATAGCTATTATATGGTATGTTCGGTATCACTTAATAATGGTTAAAACGTAATTTACAAGTTCAGAAATATCTTTGGCAGCATTGAAATATGCGATATAAATGCCGATCCGATTAATGAAAATCAGACAAAGACTAGTGGTTTTTATATCAAAAAATGTGATTTACCAAGCAGACTTGATATTTTCAATACTTTAACATCTAAGACGAAATTGTCTCCTTTTTATTGCAGTGATGTCAATGGTAGCAGGCATCTTCTCCCTCATTCTGATAGCGTGTGACCGCTTCTTTGGTATCGTTTTCGCCATGAAGGCTCACATCATCGAACGAAAGGCTAGCTATTCCATCATCATTATCTGGGTCTGCGCAATTGCTGTCGCCACGCCCTTACTGGTTGTCAGAAAGGAAGAATCAGTCACATGGTCCAACCACGTGGAAATCTGGTGTGATGATACATGGCCGATGTCTTTGACCAAAGACCCTGCCACTGGGCGGGATATTGTGTCATTCCCTGGAAGAAAGGCGTATTACACATTTCTGACAATAGCTCTGTATTTCATACCTATGGTGACAATGTCAGCTATATATAGTCTTATTATAATGACGGTGTGGTTTAAACGAGCACCTGGTGAAAGAGTTTCTGCAAAAGAAATCAAAGTCCAAAAGAGGGTAAAAAGAAAGGTATTTATAAACGTTTTAGCTATCTTCATTTACTTTATTCTAATATTTCATTTTTTTTTTTAGAAAGAACAGATTGCAAAGTCATACGTCTTCGCTATAAAACAAGTTTTCGTTGCATTATCACCTGTAATGGTAACACATATGTTTATTGATTGTTTCAAAATTTTAGAAGTATACAGTTACCTTTTATCTTGTGCAGTTCCAAGTATATCTATTTCTATAATGAGCCTACGGTTTGGTCGCATTTGCTAGTAATTCGCAGTACAAGGATCGTTCTCTGACGAGATAATCCATTTCCAGACCAAAACTCAAGAGTGTTACAAAATTTAATGACTTTGAATATCTCTAAATTACCCAACGCGGCGATAATTGTCACGTGATACTTAAGACAATCAAGTAAATTGATTGAACGTGCTAACGGTTCCCTTACGGCGGTATCGTATATAAAATGACAGGATAAACCGCAATGAATAATGTGTCTAGAAAAGATGTGATCGACGTTATTAACGAGTTAGTGATACGAGATCGTTGTAAGCGAAAACGGTGCGTTACAAACTAAAAGTTCGATAACAATGACAGTTGCAAATTTGCAACGGTGATCTCATGTGAATTCGCGAAAGACGCTCCTGGCTTCAAGTTAGCTATAAATGCAAGTCTGCGTTTCCTCGAGGTGATTTGAAACGAGCTAAACAGTGTTAAAGATTCCATTCACATGTTGTATTAGAATTAATGGGCTTTTCCGATTTAAAACGATGTGCATCTTCATCATTGTTTTTAAATATTACAAGTTTTATCATTTTGTTCTGTACAAGTATTGATAACAATTCTTCCCATTTATGTTATTGCATAAACAACAGCCTTTAATCAGTGCGTTCAAGATAATTCCATCCTTGTCAATCACTCGAAAAACATTACTCTTTCTTGTTTCCAATTCATTTTCAAATTATTTCTGTAAGTACACGATAACATTACAATCCGGTTTTAGTCTTCGAAACAATAAAGTGATACAATCGTAAACTGGAATGTAATTTATGTTTTACGACTTGTTTAAAATGATTGGTGTTTTGCAAAATAAGAATAAAGTCACAAATTTATTTTGTTTTCCAACTAGACAATCCTTAGATGAATAATGTTTATTCGCGAATTAAAAGTGGGGTCTGGAATATTTCAATGCCAACCAGGGAAAGACATAAAAGTAATATTAGGATCATGATTAAACATAGGTACCCTCTTATTGACAATCGTATCGTATGCCCAATTGTTTCGAATGGGTAATTCCAAAACCTCTTATCAGCGATCGAAACATAGGATTCACTTTTGAACACGGGTTATTTCAAGAAGTCATATTATTTATTTCCTATTAAATGGATTGATTGGTCTTATGAGATCCAATGGTTTGATTGGTCAAATGAGACCCAAATAACTGGCTTGTTTGGTCAAATAGGACTCAATGGTTTGATTGGTCAAATAAGACCCAAATAGTTTGGATTGGTCAAATAAGACCCAATGGTTTGATTGGTCAAATAGGACTCAATGGTTTGATTGGTCAAATAAGACCCAATGGTTTGATTGGTCAAATAGGACTCAATGGTTTGATTGGTCAAATGGGACCCAAATAGTTTGGATTGGTCAAATAAGACCCAATGGTTTGATTGGTCAAATAGGACCCAATGGTTTGATTGGTCAAATAGGACTCAATGGTTTGATTGGTCAAATAAGACCCAAAAAGTTTGGATTGGTCAAATAAGACCCAATGGTTTGATTGGTCAAATAGGACTCAATGGTTCGATTGGTCAAATAAGACCCAATGGTTTGATTGGTCAAATAGGACTCAATGGTTTGATTGGTAAAATAGGACCCAATGGTTTGATTAGTCAAACAAGACTCAATGGTTTGATTGGTCAAATAGGACTCAATGGTTTTATTGGTCAAATAAGACCCCATGATTTGATAGTCAAATACTACCCAAAGGTTTGATTGGTCAAATAAGACCAAATGGTTTGATTTGTCAAATAAGACACAATGGTTTGATTGGTCAAATAAGACCCAATGGTTTGATTGGTCAAATAAGACACATTGATTTGATTGGTCAAATAGGACTCAATGGTTTGATTGGTCAAATAAGACATAATGGTTGAATTGATCAATAAGACTTATTGTTTTGATTGGTCAAATAGGACTCAATGGTTTGATTGGTAAAATAGGACCCAATGGTTTGATTAGTCAAACAAGACTCAATGGTTTGATTGGTCAAATAGGACTCAATGGTTTTATTGGTCAAATAAGACCCCATGATTTGATAGTCAAATACTACCCAAAGGTTTGATTGGTCAAATAAGACCAAATGGTTTGATTTGTCAAATAAGACACAATGGTTTGATTGGTCAAATAAGACCCAATGGTTTGATTGGTCAAATAAGACACATTGATTTGATTGGTCAAATAGGACTCAATGGTTTGATTGGTCAAATAAGACATAATGGTTGAATTGATCAATAAGACTTATTGTTTTGATTGGTCAAATATTTACCAATAAGTTATAGTTTATAACTTGAATATTTCACTTGTATTTTTATAAGTGACATAAACTATCATTCGTAATACGTTTCTTTAGGTAAAACACGCTGGGCTTTCATGTCAGTGTAACCAAATGAAACTGAACGAAGAATATTTCGAAACCCATGTATGCGGTTTATCCTATTGGCATATATCAAGAAATGGTAATAAAGGTATACATATATTAATTTCAAGAAACTTTTTTCATTCTGAAATGCAGAGGTTAAAGGTTAATTGTATTGTTCTTAATGTAGTATGCATCAATGCCCATTGCAAAGAATTATTACGTATTAATTTACTATATATTTACTAAAAGATAATTTTAAAAATCAAAAATTAGAAGAATCCTCTTCAAATTAGCAAATTCGAAAAAAGAAATAATTTGCATTCGCTATCATGACCAACACCCTATAATCCAAATAACAGAAAAAGACTATGTGTACTTGAAGGTCAGCTTCATATTTTTGCCGTCACGAGAACGGTGTTAGAATGCAAGCTGTACTTTTTCGAGGTTGAATGCATAACACTAGATGCTTATTTCAGACAATAAAACTATTATCCCGCCCGAATTCTAATTTGACAGTCAGACATTATTCAAAGAAAGAAACACATCCGGATTTTTTTAATCAGAACAGAACTGATTTTTATAAGACGTTTACCATCAAAGAAAATAGTCAAATAAAATGAAACAGATTTAGTAAATATATCTTCAATAAGTCATATAATACAAAACCGATATCAGTTGAATGCAAAAAGAAATGGATATGTATTCAACCTACTTTAACGTTTATTGCTAATCAAACTACAATTTTCCTACAATTGGTTTAGAATATTTACTGAAATATTCAGTGTGTTTCTGATCGAATGTTATCAAAAGTGATTAGATCAAATTATGCAGATTCGAAAATGTTATCACTTAAAAGGTGGCAGATAATAAATTTACACGTGATCATAACAAAGCAAGCATATGTTTTGTACACAGTCTAAAACATAAGCTTTCGGACTTAAAAGCTACGAGGTTCCAAAGTTTAAAAGGCCCTAAAAAATTGTTGTACACAAATCTCATGGTTATTTTGGTTATTAAATTCAAATAAGTTAAACATAATAAAGCATAAAAATCTAAACCAATATTGTGCCCAATTAAATCATCGAAGGAATTTAGGAATAAGGCGTATTAATCATTAAGAATTAAGACACTATTTTGTGAAACCCTCACTAAAACAAAAGGATTTAGAAAAAAAACATCAGCGAATGGTAGTGGTTCTGAGAAATCACATTGAATTTCGTAAAAGGCGATACTTCGGTCGAAACAATTACAGATCATATACTTAGGACAATACATAAACATATAAACGAAGTGCAGTAAGTGTAGCCATTGTGACATAAATGTACTTTCATTTAAACTCGAAGCATTTGAAATTATCGCAACAAATATAATTTACCTAAACTTTGGCTTTCAAATCTTGAACGCCCGGATATTACAAACTGGTGCAATACTGAAATTCATTTATTATGTACATGTTTACTTTCAACAAAGAAAATTATTAGTCAATATCAAATCACAATAAAAGATGGAAATACCATTTATGTTTTGGAAGTACATAGGGAATATTAGGAAAGGACGCTATTTCTAGTGACCTGCATCACGTCGAGTTCGGTGTATTAATACGTATCCTTCAACACCACAGGTCGAGACGGATACGTGTTTAGTCACCAAACAATCTAGTTCTTTTTTCGGTTAATCCGATTACAAATAACTTGGCTGATGTAGCGTTGGGTTCAATTATCTCACCGAAAGATTACAGAAATTTTGTCAATTAAGATGGAACTAAACGACACAAGGCGCCGCCACATAGATGCGGTATTAAGATTGTTCGTATTATCTTTTGTGACATCTTCCAAATGAAGTCGCTCTACTTGAAGATTTGTATTTACTTTCATTGCACTTGTGGCAATAAAAGCTTTGGACGTGATGCAATAAATGACTAGTCATAGATGCGATTTATGAGTTTTTTTAAATGAAATTCTTGGGATTGGAAATGTCACTGCTCTGTTAATTGGACCGAAGTTTTATTTTAAAACATGTAGCCCTTGTAAAGCGCCTTTTTCTAGCGCAGCTTAGATGATATAAAATGTAGACAATGCGAAATTGTTCTAAATGATACTTTCAAGTAACCTTAGAGTTGCACACTTATCGGTGAATTTAGCTAATTTAGGAAACACAACTTGTAGTTTGACGTGCAAGTATTGCTGCATTAAACGACGTTTTGCTAAGCTTTTTATTTCCAAGGGTATCGTTAGGCTTGCCGATTCTCTCATATCAAAGATTTCCACGGTGATGTATCGTTTTGTACGAGCCTTCCTTAAACTGTACTACTTAGGTTACATGTAACATGTTTCCTTTCAGTCGACTACACGCCTATAAATTGTACGAAGTACACATACGTGAACTTGCAACGGAGTTCTCTCTACTTGTATCTTTCTGTAAGGTAGTTACGGTTATAACCAATAACTCTCGTACGCGTTCAACTGCTCTCTGTTAACGTTAAGACATTTAGGACTGACCCATTAACGATTGTTTGCTGAAGGTTATTGGAAAATGTGTGTTTTGCTGTATGTTTTTAAGACCAAATTTTGTTCTGTCATTATAATCGAGTAATTTAAACTTAAATACAGCAAACTATATATCAAGGAACTAAAACTGTTTTCATTTCCTCAGGTTGTTAAGATGTTAGTGATGATTCTGGCCACGTTTGGTTTCTGTTGGCTGCCGTTGGAGATCGTCATCCTGTACTCCGAGTATCGGACAAATCGTCTGCAACCGGTGAGTATAGAGAACTGATACTTTAAGCAGATTATAGTATCCAAAATGAGTATTGTAACCGTGTTTAATGATTTTTTCCATATAAATAGTAAATCACATTCGTGGTCATGCAATACGAAATGTATTTATCACGTCAGAGATAGATTTCTTAAAATATAGGAAACTTGTTTTAAAATTTCGTTCTGAATGACAAATCACACAGCGGGGAATCCACGTGACCAAATGGTAGGTTTCAGTGCAAGATGGCGTCACCAAAACGCTCGACTCGAGCCGAAAATCAAGGCAATACATATAATTATAAATGTTTCTTTATTTCTTAACATAGCCTATCATATGCCCACCTACCTAGTGTGTATTATCATATCCATGTTTTCCTTGAAACTTTAACCGTTCTCGAGAACACTTCGGCAATGATTCCAAAATGTACGAAATCCGACTGGTAGGTTACAGTTCCATTTATCATTTTGGCTCGGATTTAGCGGAAAATGAGGTTGTAATTTGGAAAAATCGCAAAAAAAACACTTAAGTTTTATTTAAACATAACAGGCATATGCATTTGGCAACGAATATTTTATTGATTTTAAAAGATATGAGCACGAAAAGAAAATGATAGGTTGCAGCTCCGATTTTTGAAGAGATAGGTTGCAGTTCCATGTAAAGGTTGTCGTCTGGACTGCAAATTATGTGATGTGTTTGTATCACTGATATTGTATACAAGCATGGAGGAATTGAAATGTGACAAACTGTTTTTATTTATTTTATTTTATATTCGTGTATATAATATCAGGATGTTTAACATTTTTATTTATTTACTGCCGATATATTACTATGTGAAGTATTATGGATACAACTTTTCTCCCACCTCAGATAAGTACATCCAATAATTTAACCATGCTAGATATTCTTATCTTGCCCACGGGCAAAGATAAAATGCCCGTATGGAACTCCTTTTTAATGGTCACCACATTGTAATTACCTCCCTTGTTGAAGACTGTCGTCAGTAGCATCATGGAAACCTTGTCTTGTGGCAATATTTCTAATGCTAGTTAATTATTTCTCGCTTCAAATGTCACCATAAAACAGTTTTCACGCATCATACAAGAAATAATGCTTCACTCTCCTTAGGACTATTTAAAGACCGATTTTACTATTGATTTAATCGGAATCACTGCGCGCATATCCATGACAACCACGAATTATCTCATATCCATACGCAATTAGTTTCACTATGCACAAAAGAGTTCCAGCAAAAAACTCGTTTTTACTTAATTATTTTTAACTGAGGTTGGAGAAAAAGCATCTACCATAGCCGCTCGCGTAAGAAAGGGTAAACCTCGTTTCCGCAAAACACCCTACGCTCGGGTCGGAATGACCCTATCTTACACTCTCGGCCATGGAAGAAACTTATAATCTTTATCCTGATCAATTGTTAAAGATTTCTTTAGTTGAAGTTACCTTTAGGTTAACACAAGGTTTAATAAATAAAAAATACCAATCACTTGTTTGGTATTTGTTCATTTAAACAAAGGTGGTCTCAATTGGTCTGAAGTTGTTCAACACGGCGCATTAATCGAAAGCTAACTCTTCAATATCTTACATAATATTTTTTTCTAGTACTGATATTAAGTCAGGTAATGCATGTTAATGACACGGAAAGATTTTAACAGCGACGAATGTAGTTTTATAATTAAACAATGGAGGAATAAGCTAGGTTTAAACCACACCATCCTGCGATTAAACAATATTTTTACATATTAAATGGATGTTGACATTGAAAACCAGTCGAGTTTAATTCGTTGATCTTGTTCAAACGCAAGTAACAAAGTTAAACGTTATACTTAACTAAAATGACAAACATTGCCTTTCATGAGTTCTGCTTACATGAACTGGTGACCAAATATGTATTACATGTAATATGTAAGGAGCGATTTAAAAGTTCAAACGTAAATGGGTAATAAATATACAAGCTCATATAGGAAGTTGTTTTTGACATGCACCAATCGGCATTCTACAACAATTAACACAAAATGTTGATTGATTAATATTATAACACACATATATATATATATATTAAAGCTAAAATATCAAATGTAAGAACGGCATCAGCATAACATGAACTTTTTATTATGATATTTACAATGAAAATGGATATATTTGTCGTGTTTTTTTTTTGTTATGAGAATGGCACATGAGTCTTTTCCGATGATCTTTGTTGGAAGCTGTTTCGACAAATTTCATCTAGCCTTTTCCCAACGTACACCTAAAGTTTCCCTTTGTATTGCATTTCTGTCTGTCGGTGCAGTCGCTTTCTTTCTGCGTGAGGCCAGTCTTGACCTCACCTTGTAATCAAACGAATTCTCACTGAACACTTCTTTTGTTTTGTTATATCGCTGCCATTTGTTTTGGTTAGCTGTTTAGATATCTGCATTCATTTCGTTTAGGTTGATGAAGGGAAAGACTCTCTTATTCGTGTCATTGGTCTAAAAGATAAAAATGCATTCCATATGATATATCGAAAATTGCAAAATATCGATTGACACGTCATACAATAAAAGTTTTTTTATCACAGATAATGGTTTAACAATTCAATTCGAAACGTGTAAAACATCAATTTGTCACAGAAAACAAATCATTAATGATGGTAACCTTATAAATTTGTAAGCAGAAAAATCAAAAGTATAAAAACAGCAGTCTCGATGTGATTTTCAATGATTTTATAATTTTAGATGATGTTATAACTATGTAAAATGAACAATGGTATAGAAAAATATCAGTTAAGTTTTATGGGAACCTATATGTTTGGCTTGAACACTAAATCTAAGTCAAAGAATCTGCAGTCCAGACGGCAACCTAAATATGGAACTGCAACCTATCTCTTCAAAAATCGGATCTGCAACCTATCATTTTCTTTTCGTGCTCATATCTTTTAAAATCATTAAAATATTCGTTCCCAAATGCATGTGCCTGTTATGTTTAAACAAAACTTAAGTGTTTTATGCGATTTTCCCAAATTATAACCTCATTTTTCGCTAAATCCGAGCCAAAATGATAAATGGAACTGTAACCTACCAGTCGGATTTCGTACATTTTGGAATCATTGCCGAAGTGTTCTCGAGAACGGTTAAAGTTTCAAGGAAAACATGGATATGCTAATACAAACTAGGTAGGTTGGCATATGATAGGCTATGTTAAAAATTAAAGAAACTATTATAATTATATGTATTACCTTGATTTTCGGCTCGAGTCGAGCGTTTTGGTGACGCCATCTTGCACTGAAACCTACCATTTGGTCACGTGGATTCCCCGCCGTGAAATCATGTAAATATCATATGCTAATATGCCAGTAGTAACGATAGCTATCGCGATAGGAATACACAACGTGTTGAAAGCCTTTACGGCTGGTATAAACGTTTTTTTCAACACGTAGGTTATTCATCTCATTATAATTACCGTTCTAATCGATTGTCGAGTGAACAAGCGGGTAGTTAGTTCGTCCTTATCAAAATTGTTCAAATTTTGTCACCTTTTCAGAAGTCATACTTTATTCTAGCAAATGGTTCAGAAATATGAGATATTGAAGACCTGACCACAATTGAATCCATCCAAACATACACATTGCACTTAATTGTGGTTGTTTAAGGTTTCCTATTTATATACAAAGTATCAAACAGGTTATGAAATATTTCCCAATTACTACATACGCTTTATTACAGATTGGTGGGTATTGTACATATTATACACATACATAAACGATTCGTACCACAACAATTTGACAACGATCGTTAAGAACATATTAAAATCGACACGATATAGATAATTATAGACATATCAACAAGTTTATGATAATGTTGACCAACATCTTTCTTTCAGTACAAATACTTTAAGACCAATTATTGCGAGATTGGGTGCAGTTATTTACTGTATTACATATACTTATCAATACTGTTAAATTGATAAAGTTAAGGAGAGCTTTGGCTAAGCAGAGAGTTTCTTCCATAATTAAGCTGTTGAATAAGGCAGATATAACATAATTTTTGTGAAAATAGTAAATAGGACGCGCAACCCTTCCCAAAGGAACCGTAAACTAATAAGGCTTCATTCGTCGTATGGTAGGTTTGAAGGACCTTCCCAAAGATGATGGCTAATGTATAGTATGATAGGGTGCAATCTGGTGTAATGTATGGATACAGTTCTACCATATAAACGTAAATCGTAAATTTTATGGGTGGGGCGCGGATACGGACACCCGCCTCCACTCATCCACCAGTGTGAGTAATACATATTTACTGACGTCAATACTTGGGAGTGAATATGTGTTATGGGATATAGGAGTGAATTAACGACCCGTCATTCAACGCTAGCGTGTACAAACAGCATCTTTTGATTATCCTGAGCCCATTATTACTACTGAAAATGGCATTAACGTTTTGATAATGAATATATAGCATACAGTTAAATTAAACAAAGCTTCTAATTAACCAAGCCAAGGTGTTTGGAAATGCTTGTTTTGGCATATCTGTATTTAAAGGGGCTCGCTCATTTTTTGGCACCAATAATGCGTTTTCCGAGTAATGCATATGAAAACACTTATATTCTATCATTTAAAAAAACACACTGCAGTTTAAAAAACCGGAGAGCAAACCCACGCCGGTACAATCAGGATTTAGTTTTAGAAAATTGATATCATGACCACTTGCCCACAAGGACTATGACATATGTTGACGGATAGTTTAATCTTTAATAAACACATTTGTAGCATCGAGTGATAATTTCGATCAACCAGTCACACTTTGGCCTTTGCTGAATCGCCTTAATAACGCTTTTCAAAATCGTGGACTGCAAAGACAATATTTGAACATATATAAACGTTTGTTGAAGTGTTCCAGCCGTCAGTATCATAGCTTTAAGATTCCTATTTTATTTTTGAAAAATAATACCATAATTAGTGCATTTCAAAAACCTTGAAATGGTCCCTTTTAAGGTTGAATACATTTCATCTTATCGACATGCGTCTGTCTCATAGCCTGTGGTGTTGGTCTTTGTTAAAGTCTTGGCTACTGAACTTGTCCATGCAGTTGCAGTTGTTTGATCGTGTTATCTCCTCAGGGTGGTCAACGGAAGCAGATGTCAAACCGAATTTTGAACCCTAAACTTCACACTTGTCTTAGCAAATACCAATACAAGCCAACTAAGACCTATAATCACCGTCGATATGACATCAATACAGATCAATATTTCAATATGTGTATATGTTATATTCCAGCTTCCTGAATGGTACGGTGTACTAGAGTTCCTCGCCTACACCCTTGCATACGCCAACAGCGCAATTAACCCACTCATCTACGCGGGTTTTAATGAGAATTTCAGAAAAGGTAAATTTGTTCAAGTACCTGTTGTTCTCGTATTTAATGTTTCCTTTAACCATGTCAAAATAATTAGAAGTCATATAGGATGTTAACTTATTGCAATTTGATTTTCATTAATAATTATAAATTTTATTTTGTTTATTATGTCGTCTGCACTTTTTATGACAACAGCCACAATGCGCGGTTATTTGCACAGTTTATTTTTCATATATATTAATTTTTGTTGCATCTATTGTGGTTAAATCATTTCTTGCTTACAGGTTTGTATTTTCAGGCTTTCGGACGTTATTTGGATGTTACGAAAGAAAGCTTTACACCGCTATATCTCGAGCGGATTCAATGTACAACACTTCAACGACAAACGTCACAACACAACACATGACTAGGATGTGAAGTCACTTCTATCCACAAAGCCCGAAGAAAAGATAGAACAAGATATGACGTCACGTCTTACGTCTTTTCCTAGCATGAATCATTTACGTCTAAGTGCAAGGAGAAACGTTTTGTAACACTGGCATCATAATAAGAGACTGGGTAAAACCTTTTAAATTGCGGAAATCGGAACATGGACAAATCGATGCTCCCTTGCGTTTCGGACACAAGTCACTGGACAAGGCGCCAACTTATTAGTTCCATTTAATTTTAAGGAATTCACCATAGTAAAACACTATGTTGTTTTGTTTATCATAATTATCAGCATTCCTAAAAAAAATTAATTACAAGAAATAAGTGTTTCATTGGTAATATCGGACGAGTTGTTTCAGATAAAGCATGACTTTGTCATAGTCATTTTACATTATAATTAAAACGACAACAAATTATAATATAGTTCTTCTTTTGCCGTATTCTTAAATCATTTAGTGTTGATCAGATATGTGTGGATAGTAAATACACAACCCAAGTTAAACTTTGATACGCTCAGATATGCTAGTTACATGAGTACAAGATACAAGAGGAACAATATACAAGATACAATAATCTTTATTTTAAGTCGGGGATATGTTTACAAGAAACATTAGCTCAATGGGATATTTTACGACATGATTAACAATCATACATAACATATCAAACCATAACAAAGAGCTGGCGACCTTGAAATAAAACATGTAGTTTTAAATATGTACAATAATGGAAAAAAAGTATTTACAATAGCCGTTTCTTCATAATTACATGCATATAACATTACAAAATGTAAGATGGATTAGAGCATACTGTATACATTGACAATATCAACTAGGTTCCTCGACCGTACGGCCAATCCACCAGCGCAGTGATGGGATAACCGCATTGAAATTTATCAGAATAGCTTTATCAATACATGATAGGATCACTGCATGGAACGGTCGGTGAATTTTGACTTTATTGAAACACGAGTTTCTCGAGAGCTTAGAGTTGTGTTTATATGCCTATTACCGTGCACTTGGTTCCTTCATTTATCAAATAGATACACAATCAAAACACAAGACTAATTTTGATGCAAAACATCAAAGACGATTCCAATGATGTTGAAACATGACTAAAAGGTAGCAGATGCAGTTCACTAGCTTTGAGGTACCTGGGTACAAAAACTTCCTGAACATGAGTTTCCGGAAAGTTTAAACTGGTTTATATGTGCATAAACTTACACGCGATCCTATATCTATCAATAAAGACTCAAATTAAATATAAGTTTCATCGGAGCCCGCATCGACTTGAAACAAAGAAGAATAAAGTGAGATTAACCCTTGAACTTACATTTCAAGAAGTAAACAGTCGGTTACAGGATTCAACTGCATAAATAAAGCTGTTGAAAAAGCGCCAACTCTTTAAATATATGATGCAGTCATCCAAATCCATCCGCAGACACCAACGCCCAACTCTGTAGAAAACGGAAGGGAGAATAAATGAAATTGGAAAAATGAGTGTTTAAACATTCATGTTTGCTTTTGCAGCAGGATAATAAAAGCACCACTTTTGGTTCTCTAACGCTCATCCATGTCGACAAAAGGCATTAGTGTCCTAAATGTTAGTCAATTGATGTCGCAGAGCGTTAAGATCAACATGAATCTTGTTCATGAAGAGGTCTTTTTGAAACACTTGACATATATTATGTATAATAATACCGTTTTAACCTCGGTACAAATAAATATTTTAAATGTCATTGAACCGATGGTCTTTTAGGAGGAAGGAATTTAAGTTGAAGTAGCACTTTGGAATAACGTATAATACACGTATGAATATTAGGGATCCAGTATATTGTTGGGACATTATATATTCTTCATTCAACACGTTTTGAAACTGATCATTGAATAAATGCTGTTTCTTCAAGTTTCGTACGAATTTACATAGCATATTCTTCCGACAATAAAAACCTTATTAGCAGCTTTGAGTAGAAACTTAATATCTGTATTTAATTGAAGGGTAATTGTTGGGGGAGGGGCCTATAGATTATTTATAACAAACACTATTTTCTTCTCAATCATTGATGGTATTTTAAAGAACCAGGTCATAAAGGCATCCGGTTCAATACATTCTTGTTTATTTGATCTAATACGGTGTTATATATTAATAAATCGGTCAATTCATTTAAACATGCATCAAGATAACTACCTGATGTCATCCGGTCTTGATGACCTTTCTTTTAGTTAGAATTTAGTTCCAATGTTTACATACATGTACTTGCAAAGCAGCTCTTGCCCATTCAGAAATTTGTTCCATTGCACGGGAGAATGGTTCAATACAACAATGTTTACCCAGCATCCTCTAGCACGCATGGCCCGATAATCAAATGGTAAGTATGAGGCTCAATTTACATTGTCTACCAAGGAAAAAGCTCAATCTTAATTGTAACGTATTGCGAAAGGCGTTCGGTCAGTGTTCTCTAGGAACAAGCGTAAAACATCACCCGTGAACGCCGCTTCTCGTGACAAAAAGCTGTTTTAAAGATGAGAAAACATATTTCCATTATTCTGCTGGTTTGAAGCCTAGCTTTTTTACAGTTCGATGTGCCATCTTTGAAATCCAGGTACGAATGATTAGTCTTTCTCTTCCATTTAGAATTTAAAAATACAATAATATTGTGTTAAAGTATAAAGGTATTCTTTAAAACTCTCCTTATATTGCATTTCTTAAAAACCAAAACCTATCTATTGCATATAAAGACAACATAGAAATATGAGGTCGTAAAGGCAACATTAAAGGGCTCTACAAAGAAACAGAAACATACGGAAATGTTTTGTAACGGTGAAGTCAACAGTCTGATATTTCCATAGCTGTCCGACTACACCAAAATATGTAATAATGCAAATGGTATAACTAACTGCGTTTGTTATGATACTTAGTTTTGAAATTAACTTAGCGTTTTAATATATTAAAGCATTGAAATGATAGTATATTGCTGTTTCGCGTGTTTGTGTGTTTCTTTTCTATATTTGCAGGTGTGCTTTGTGAAATGAAACCAGGTCAGTTTCATGATATCATTCCGTATAAATATTTATGCACAAAGCTACAGAAACAAGCTCAGTAGCAAAATGTTTAAACATGAACCCGGTTTATTGGCACTGGGCAAACGCCAAAGACACAGCACACAAAATCACAAAGCGATGAATAAACAATTTAATACTTATACGCAAATGCGTTTTAATATATTTCGGTAGTATGATTAAACATACACAATTACGTTCCGTTCTAAAAATTGAAACAATGGCAATTTTATTACCAAATGCTTTAAATTGATATGAACGAAACATGGGGTGTTGTTACATTAGTGCAAATCAGATTCAAAATAAGTTTGCTTTTGCGTTCTTCCAAAAGAACTTGGCCCTTCCGTCCTATAGTCGACCTTTTAGCAATGCTTTACATTTTTGTTTAATATTTATTTCATGTTTCTTTATTCAAAACATTCCTGTTATTGGAAACTATACAATGAAACAATCCACTACGGAGTTGCATTTACATTTTGGCATTTGTTTCGCAAGCGTCTTGCTGTTTCTTGTCAATGAATATTAACTTTTATGGTACAGATCATTTCAAATGTTAACTTTCAAATGTTACTATGCAATGTAAGTGGATATGTGTTGGTTAATTGAAGAAAAAAGCACACGAACGAAACAAACTCTGCTTCTGTTTCAATTTAAACAAGTCATGCAATAAACGATGAATTTGTTAGTGTCTGTATCATTTCATCAGCTGCCAAATGTGCTTTGCCATGAGCAAATATAAAATATAATCTAATTTCATTTGCACAACGTTCAATAGTATCTTAACACGAGGGCGGGCTTCAGCCTCATACTGATTTAAATACACATTGAAAAATGAACCAAAAATGCGTGGTAATCCAGAGAGTATCGATAGCGTAAAGTTGTGGGCTCTTCCGCCAATTGGTGAAGTATGTTAGCTAGCCAGAGATTATTCCTAACATCGTTCCATATACGAAAAAGGGAATGTATGGCCATTTTTATGGTAATTATATTATATTATGTCATCTACATAGATAGTATAATGGAAAAAAAACTTGACAGCCACGGATGAGGTCTTAAAATACATGACAATTATTTTGCTAGTACTACAGTAGCGGACAATCTCCCAGTGCGGTCCCTCTCTCCCACACTCTCTCTCCCCCCCCCCCCCTCTCTCTCCCTTTCCCCCTCTCTCCCTTTCCCCTCTCCCTCTCTCAATCTCTCACTTTCTCTGTTTCTCTCTCTCTTCTTCTCTCTCTCTCTCTCTCTCGCTCTCTCTCTCGTGTTTTAAAAATACCCATTTCTGTTAAGCAAAAAACATCTGCCACAGTTCAAATAAAGAAAATTCAAAACACATATTTCACATTGGTAGTTTATTCTTAATTACTTTCTAATATGTGTATTAACGTCACGACATTTTAAATGTTATATATGATAATTCAGTTCACGAGTGTTTGTTAAAATAATAATATAATTTATGTGAGATGTGTGTATTTAGTGCATATACTGCTTTTTTTCATCACAAGGTGAATTAAATTAAAAAATCAAAACAAATTCATTAACATTTGAAATATGCAAAGTTAACGACTGATGGAATATTACGACAAAGACTATGCTTATACACAAACATATATAATTTCTTGTAATTTGAGGTGATTTATTTATAATATATCACCGTTTATGTAAATGTTTTCATCCCTCTTGAATCCCATATGTCTATCCATCAAACAAATATTCTGACCGTACACATTCCGGCTTTTCCAATGGCTCCATTTGATCCTGGTGAGCCATGAAATAGAACATTGATATTAAAACTAACATCAATAAAATAGCAAGGCATTTAATTTTCTACTTTCCTTTATAAACGTTAAGCATAGTCAAATAAATTGTGTTTCACAAAGTATATCGAACGCACATTTCCGAATTTACCAATTACACGTGGTGAATACATTGCTCTAGACAGAGCTGCGGTGTGTTGTTTTCACTTACGGTTAAAGCTCTTAACATAATTTGCTTTTCATGAATGTCCAAGAGGAATACTGGGCGATATCAAGATTGATAATTCTACGTCATAGAATTATATACATAGTAGACAATCAATTCTGCAAAACACTACGTTTTTCTTGTAACATCTCTGTCCGTTTCTGATAAAAAAAAACAATCCTGTAACTCATTGTAACTAATGTACCCATATAACTTTGATCATATCTCGGGCTAAGAACTCATTTTTGGAGATTTTGTACTTAAAAATAGTTCAATGTAACCGATGTAACCGATGTAACCGGTTGTAACAAATGTTACAGCGTAACCCTTTATTTGAGATAGAAAAAAACACGTCTTCAAACTTTCAAAACCTCTGCTGTAACTCATTGTAAGTATTGTAGCCGCATAACTCTGATGAGATATCGGGCTGAGAACTCGATATTGAGTTGGATGTGAAATATTCAGATATAATTTAAGTTTTGCCGATGTTACACTCTTTTCACAGTTTTTAACCAGTGTAACCGATACAGCGTTGGTCATATAAGCGTTACAATATTCAGAACTTTCATTTCATGGGCCAATTGTGTGTCCTATCTTGTCTGATATACAAAAGGTGTTCAATCTATACCTACCAAGAGATTTCCAAATAACACCTGTCGAACCCAAATTAATTCTTCGTGGTCATTTCAGCTAACGTTAGTTGTCTACCATGTTTATTGTTGGTATAATGCACTGTCTTTATTAAGTTTGTGTCAATAACAAATGAAAGATCAAGTTTGCTAAAAACTCCAAGTATGTCAGACGTTTAGGGGCATCTATCGAAAATTATTCCAGCCAGCTCTATACAATTTACTACGAATGTGTGTATATCTTGGTTCATGCTCATAGGTTTCAAATTAATATTTAAATATGTGTTTTCTGGGTTTAATAAAGTTTAAGTTTGCACGACGACAACGAATCTTTTAACAATAACTCGATTTATTATATAGATTAAAATATTATATAAAACAAAAGAACATTAAACTCAACTAGTTACGACGGCATTTAAACAAAGGTCATAACTGACATCCACATATTTGGTGTTTTATTTAGTAGATAAGATGACCAATTCACTTTGTCTACCATTATTACGAGAGTTGACAGACAGACAGACAGTCTATTTATGTCCAGTACAGCAAATCTTTAGAACAGATTAACAAAATGCAAAATATCGTTTTGAAGTCCTGTTGTCTGGATAACATATATCGGAAAGCCAGGATAAACCATTTAATTTGGCTATAAACCAAGGGTAATAAAACACTACTCATCGTTCCGCACATGCTGTCATTAAGTACGCTATTTATATGCAAGATTATCTTCTTTACAATAGGTAAACAATCAATATTATGAATGATGATTCATTTTCTGTATTCAGGATTTACCAATTAATTTTGCTATAAACCAAGGGTAATATAAACACTACTCATTGTTCCGCACATGCTATCATTAAGTACGCTATTAATATGCAAGTTTATGTGATCTTCTTTACGATAGGTAAACAATCAAATGTTCTTAGTAACATATGAAATAGAAGCGCTCAGAACATGAATCGGTTGCAATGCGTAGCAATAGAGTGTGTAATCTCGTTAGATTTAAATCCAACTATATATATGCTAATTTATTTTCTGTATCAGAACATCGGTCTGCTCCATTTTATTATGTTTATTATGTTAAATGATTTGAAAATTGGTCTTGTTCTAGTTCGTATTTTTAAACTTTACATAATTCTAAAATAATCCAGGTAAATTCTAGACTGAGTGAGTATGGAACAATGTGTTGCCTGCATGTCGTATTCCAATTCAAAAATAAAAACGACACACATGGAAACATAACACAGTGTTAATTTGTCTCAAAGAACAATTACTTAATCGCCAAAGTGTCTTAACAATATTATCAATATTATTGGTATTTGTCAAATTGGCACCGCTACGGGAATAACCTATTCATTTATTATATTCATTTCGTCGGTACATACATATTCGTAAGTGAGATAAAATTGAGAACGCCGTTTTTAAAAATGGAAATCATACTTTAGTATTAGTCGATGTTTATTTTCTGTGAAAATTTATGACGTGGCGTTAACAAGATTTCAATCGTGTTTCAGTTTCCGTACTAATTTATGCTATAGTTTTTAAAGCATGAGCATGTTACAATGAGACCCTGAACACCCATGAACACGGAAAATGATATATCTCCTGTGGCTGGGTAAATCGTTGAAATATGTCTTTTAGTGGTAACTAGGATATAGTACCCTCAACATAAATTTATATTAATTTCCTCTGCAATCACAATAAATTAAAGCTTGTTATTTTTGCAGTATTTAGAGAGTAAAATACAACGGATAATCTTTCGGTTAACCTTTATATTAACAACGAAATAATTTGATTTGAAATTAGTGTACGTCTATAGATGTTTTAATTTGATATATTTTCCGAAGAAAAGTTCACGCAATCGCTGAAACATTGAAAATACTTTACCAATATCCGAAAGCGTACATACATTCCATTTAAACAGCAATGTTACAAACGATATCCGAAAGCGTATATAAATTCATTTAAACAGCAATGTTACAAGCGATATCCGAAAGCGTATCTAAATTCCATTTAAACAGCAATGTTACAAACGACATCATCAATTTCTTAAATAACCGTAGCAAAGAAATGTTAAATGTGTAACAAATTACCAAACACTCAATTGAAAATTCTTTACTCTTTGAACATTATGTTAATCAGACTTTGTTATTGTTATTTTTTAAAAATAACTGCTTGTATGTAAGAAAAGTAATCATAAACGGTATTCAGGTGTCTAATAAATACAGAGAATAAAAGAAAGCCAAGTTAGTAGTTCCATCTTCACAAAACATTTCTTGCTGTAAAACTCAATACGTAAAATGATGCAAGAATATCAAAATGTGCTTAGACAGAGACGTAAAAAAAAGAAAAGGGTGGTAAAATAATGCATAACAACTTTGTCAAATATGTAGCCATGCACATACGTGTGTTGTATGAAACTTAAGCTATGTAATAATACCGTAGCGAAGGGGTAACATAAATAATAATAATAATAATAATAATAATAAAAATAATAAAATATTCTATGTAAACATATTGCAGCAAACAGTTTAATCTAACTGACTGGACCTGTTTTTAAGTCGCAAATATCGGCAAAACTGTAAAACATAAATCAAGATTTAAAGTTATGCACCAAAAACCAGAACAAATCCGATATAACTCTATTTTATTACCTTAATTACGTATTGTTTGGTGTAAAAGCATATTTCTCGGTTCATATCAACCACGGTAGATTATCTTTTTTATCCGTTAAACGTATGTTGTTTTATACCATTTTACGAAATCGCATTTTTTTCTGGTAGTGCCTTGTACCGACAATACGAATACATGTACTGTTAAGTGTTAACTATTAGTATTAACTGAACATGAACATCCCTACAGGTATAAGATTCCTCTGACATCAAACACATTTTACGAACTTGAAGAGAAATAAAAGAAAATTGTGCTTTACCACGACTTTGGGGAAAACAATCATTAGGCCAAGCTCAATATTGAAAGCTACATTGCCAATTAGTGTATAGGCAGAGTACCACATAGTCCCGCATATCGCTATGTGAGAGCCTTTCTTATATTATCTAAGCAACGACATGAATCAAAACGATTATATATAACTAGGAGATGCTCTCTGCTAACGTACCACAGCATATGAGTTGGTTGATAGCGAAAAGCTTTAGGCAACTCACCCAATTCAATGTGTTACCTTCATCTATTGTATAAACAATTGTTTAATATTTGCGAGATAGAAGTTTTTACTAGCATATCCAGGGATGGGGGACGACCGGCGCGCCCCCTCAACTTGTAGAACTGAACTTTTCATGTCAATATTGAAGTCACTAAGAGAATAAATAATTTCAGAATGCACAGAATAAAAATAGCCAAAACGTCCTTGAGGCGGTCTCGAACACCTCATATTAAGCTTAGGGCCTATTTATCAATGTCCTCAGTTGCACCCAAAAGTGTCCTCAACTAACGTCAACTCCTGGATCACCCCAGGCTGTTACAAACTCGATAGCATCATTTTAAATGTTTATTGTCTGGATAGCATGTGCATTTAGTTAAGAACTTCGCAAGGTGAAATGTTCATCCATAATGAAAACCATGTAATAACTTATTAGTTGTTCATTAAACCAAGGGAAATACTCGCATAGTTCTCCTACCATCATTATTCACCATTGATGAAAGAATGCAATCAAATGTGAAAGGTGAAGCGATTATCCCTGAAAACCATTATTTATTAAATAATTGTGCAATAAACAATAGAAAATGGGAAACTTATCGCATAGTGCGCCTAGCATCACTGGGGTTAGAATGTGATCAAAAGCGAAAGGTAAAAGGATCATCCCTACAAACCATTATAACAAATAAATTGTGCAACGAACAGGATTGAAACAAAGGAAAATGAGTTACCCTAGCATCAGCATTTACCATTGTAGCTTTGGGATTAGAACAAAGACCATCATTGTAGGTATTGAGGACCCAACTATTAAAGAAACGTGCTTGGCGTGTGGTACAAGGGATGCAAGTGAAAATAAAACTATAAAATAATTCAGATCATTATTTTTTATAATTGAGCGTATTCTAGCCTTTGATTGATCGAGCTTTACAAACAACTCTCTGCAAAATTGTTTTTGACATTTTACCCTTCATTCTACTTCAAACCATATGTTTAAAACTTCGTGTTCCAAATACCTTAGATCAGCATACTGATTATGATTAAACCGATGTGTCTCCTACGGAGACAATTTATTGTTGATTTTAAGTTGTGCCAGGTATTTCATTATTTCGAAAGACGATGAGGTTCTTGAAGATGTACGATGAACTTTGCCTCCGATAAGAAATATAATAATGCAATGTAAAATACAGGGACATATTAGAACAGGGAACAGGGAACCGCTGTTAGGAAATAATATTCTTTCAAATCAAATAAATAAAGCTTTTAGACGTAAATGTCTAAATTTAGAACGCCCCCCCCCCCCCATGAAGTTTTCATGCAGTAGGTATGATATAAGGGACATTTTTTTCAGATCAAATATATGTTGTGTTTTGTTCCGTATCGTTTAACGATGGTTAATTGATATTAATAACCGTCCAGAAATTCCGTTCTCCCCATATTTTGATAGCGTATGACACCTTCCTCAGGCTAGTTATTATGTCACCATTATCTGGGTCCACGACATGGTTGTCACATTGTCCACACACGCTGGAATCTTGTGCGACGATACATGGCCGATGTATATATCTAAGGACCTTGCCACTGGACTTGATACTACGTCATTCTCCGGCAGAAAGACGTATAACACATTTCTGGCAATAGGTCTGTGTTTCAAAGCCATGGTGACAAAGTTAGTTATATATTAGGGATGGCAACGAGTACCCGAGTACTCGATCGAACGTCCGAGTACTCGAGTACCAAATCACTACTCGAGTACTCGGAAAAAATATAATAAAACACTCTTTAAAAATTACCAAATACACGATTTACAGACAAAATATCAGATCTGGTTGGTTGCCAAAAGGACAATTTACGGTCCCTCTAATCCCCGCTGTGTACACAATTGACCTCAAACAATTAGTTGACAGTTGTTGTGATAGTTGCAAACTGTCAACAAAGGACCCCTATTTCAAATTAGCACTGATGTCAATTAACGAAGTTTTGATAGCGGTACTTTCACCTACACAATTCTATTGTATATCAAGTACCGACCTTTCACCAAACAATGGACGCTAACGAGCGAAAGAGTATTCGACCGTTACGAGAATTGATTTCTTAATGGGCGTATTTCAACTATTTTTGTAATGATTATCACGATTGATTGGTTGATATTTTAAATCAAGAATTATGAATATTAATGAGGTAAACAACAATTACACAGTACGAAAAACTATCATTTAAAAAAATAATAATATGTAGAGTAAACAACTGAACTTCGTACTGAATTTCGTTCATTGTAATTCTGATTGTTGTTCATTTCTGCAGTGCATACTTGTATAAAATGAAACGAATAAGACAAATTAAAAGCCTGAAACAACATTTGTGTTCTTTTTATATCATTTTTTTTGTTAAAATACGTAATGAAAGTTTACTTTAAAGGTGAAAATGACCAATAATACGACCAACGCACAACATGCGTCATTAACGATACATGTATACACAATCTTGTCTAAAGTTGCGAACACATATTCAATTTTTCCGAGTACCCGAGTACTCGATCGAACGATTGTCCGAGTACTCGAGTATTAATTTTACTACTCGTTGCCATCCCTATTATATATGGTCTTATAATAATGACAGTGTGATCTAAGTAAACGCCCGGTGAAAGAGCCTTTTCAAAAGAAATATAAGATTAAAAGAGGTCAAACAATGACGGATCGATAAACTATTTACCTTAATTCCCTTTTGTCATTCACACGGTTTCAAAAATGGTTAGAAATAACATGTGTCACGTCGTTCATATAAAACATATTGGTGGCATTATCATTCTTACAGGTAACATATAATTATTCAACGTTCTACATAAAGTACTTTTATTCAGGAACAGCTTAGGTATCTTTGGTCCGATTTAAGGAGATATATTAGTGTTATTGACTTGAAGAACTAACATTGAACGGTTGGATGGTCTCATCTGTTCGTTAACCGTATACAGGAACATATTTGTCTTCCTGGAAGATGACCATATTTCTTACGATTTGTGTTAAAATCATTGTTTTTTCGCGAACCACAGAACGTTG
This sequence comes from Mya arenaria, assembly GCF_026914265.1. Lineage (NCBI taxonomy): Eukaryota > Metazoa > Mollusca > Bivalvia > Myida > Myidae > Mya > Mya arenaria. Next base: position 50,126,050 of record NC_069135.1, read on the forward strand.
TTCCAACTTATTAAGATATAGAGTTAATATCCCATTTAATACCTGAAAAGTACTGTATTTTGAGATGATAGTTGAGGCGGTATTATCATTATCGTTCACATGAGATGTCTTTGCAAGTCAACTTGTCCTTTTTTAAAGATATCTGGGTTTTAAATCAGCGTGTGTCTGTCTGTGTGTGTGTGTGTGTATTTGTGTTTGTTTGTGTGTGTGTTTCTGAAATTAAAAGGTAGCAGTAAATGCACTTGATGATTATTCATACTTTTGCGTGTAAACATGTTCTTCGAAGAGAATTAGATTTTGACCAAAAACAAATTATAAACTTTTTTTCAATGCAAATGAAAGCCGAGTTTCTCATATTCATCATGTAATTGTTATTCAGTCAATGATTGTATCAAAGTCTGATTTTCAACTACTTTTTTATTGCTTTAATCAAATCATTCTATTACCACACCTGGAAAACTGTGTACTCAAAGACGTCGTGACGTCATACTAAATTTTTAAAATGTTTCAACTTAACGTCGATTCCATTTGTGACTTCTTTTGATACTGTATTCCGTGCTTGACAAGCCGTATCAAATGAACTCTCTTTGCCTTTTTGCCTTACGGTAAGAGTAATAGGTTCTGCTTTTAGCTTCAAACAAATCACGAGATTTTGTTCACGTACATCCGACTGTACCGAACAATGATCCCTCTATAATAACTTAAAGACATTGTGTGATCTGAAAGAATTCAATTTCCTCACTGAAATTGTCTTAGCCTTGAATTGTTCAATTCTTTACAAGCAACTCCCTGTGAAATTCAATTGTTTTGTTGATACAACATTATACCCTTACTTTCTTCTTCAATTTGTTTGTTGAAGATATATCATACAACTATGTCATTCTTCGTAGACAATTTACTGTTTAGTTTAACAGTCTGCCTTGCACATTCAGTTTTAAAGTATTTGTAATCAATTCACATTTAAGTCTTACACGTTCTCTGTTATGTACTCAATATCTTGGTGTGCGAAACAGTTTCTTTAAAGCCCTTGTTGGTTGTTTAAAACGAGGAATCAGTCAAATGGTCACGTCAAATCTAGTGCAACGAAACGTGGCCAATGTACAAGGAATCCGTCCATAGGCAGGATACTGTGTCATTCCCAACAGAAAGGCGTTATACATATTTCTGACAATAACTCGGTGTAATCTTCCAATGGTGATATGTCAGCTATATATTGTCTTATATTAGTGGCAGTGTGATTTAAACGAACACCCGGTGAAAAGGCCTTGCAAAATAAATAAATCTCCAAAACGCAGTTAAAAGAAAGGTATCGATAAACTATTAAGCAATTGTTTCTTTCATTACCAATGTTTGAGAATCGAATGTTTTACGTCTTTGATATAAACGTATTGGCTGCATCATCACTCTTCATAAAAACACAGATTTATTTAACGTGATTGTAAATAAGAACAACTTATTTTTGTTGGTCGGATTTCAGAAGATTTATTAGAGGGATTGACTAATATATCTAAAATTGAACATGTGGTTGGTCTCATCTGTTCGTTAACCGCCGGTCTTCGATGTAATCAACCTTAAGGACGAAATAGACACAACGTAACGAGATTTAATGGCATTGAATGCTTCTACATTACCCGACGCGGCTATAATTGCCACGTGATACCTAAGCCAATCTAAATGAATTGATTGACCGTGCTCACAATTCCCTAACGGGGGTAATGTATATAGAAAGACAGGATACACCGGAGCTAATCATGTGTCAAGTTCAACAAGATCGACGCTTGTTATTAACGAGTTAATAATACGATTTTAGTCTTTGTAGAATTGCTGCATTACAAACATATATCTTGATGACGATATCATTTGCGACGTGGAATTGCAAGTGCAATTCTTAAGTATTTATACACTTTATTTGCCTTTTTAAAATAAAACGTGTGAAATACGCATTTCCTTGATTTAAGAAGGAAACATTGCAGGATAAGCATTAGCAAATCTATCAGAGATAGAAATTAGAATATTAACCAATCATCCCTCACCAGTACAACACGAAAACCATCACCGACAGCTAATTCCAGCTTTCTTGCAATCAACAAACTTGTTCTTGGGTAGTTTAATACGCTTGCAAAAAACGAGACAGAAAAAGCGGTTCAATCATTTCTCCGAAAGATACCTCAAAAGTGAACATTAAAATTAAAAACAAAATGACACAAGGTGCCGCTATAAAGATGCTGTCTTAAGATATTTCGTATTATCTTTTAAGTCATCCTCCAAATGAAGTCGCCCTACTGGAAGAATTGTATTGGCTTCAATTGCCCTTGAGGCCATTAACGCTCTCAACATAAGGCAATAAATGGCGCGTGATAGATTAAATCACGAGTTTTAAAGCGAAATATCTTTGGATTGGAAATGTCTCATTTGTAATGCACTGCTTTACTTTTGGGACAGAATGTTAGTAATATATCCTTGAGGAACAAGCTCTAGCAATATACAGATGATATGTGATATAAAACAAAGTTTGTTCTGAAATGCTTATGTTTTACCTACGAATGACCTAAAAGTGGCACTATTTTTTTGAATCAACAGTATCTACATATACAGCCGAGCAATATAACTGTTCTAGTTACTCCGTAAAAGATAAAGGCTGATAGTAAACATACTCGCATATTATCGATTTAATGAGCAATAAAAAGTCGCAACGCAACTTATAACTTGTATTAAGATGTTGTTCACTTTTTTATTTTTTTTTATTTTTAAACTTATAATTTTATCGACATGAATCTATCTCATAGCCCGTATGGTTGGTCTTTGTTAAAGTCTTGGCTACTGGGATTGTCCATGTAGTTTTAGTTGTTTTATTATGTTATCGCCTTAGAATGGTCAACGAAATCAGGTGTCAAACCGTATTTTGGGCCTTAGAATTCACACTTGGCTTAACAATTACCAAAACAAGCAAATTAAGACATAAAACCACCGTAGATATGACATCAATACAAATCTATATTTCAATATGTGTTATATGTTATATTCCAGCTTTCTGAGTGGTACGGTGTACTAGAGTTCCTCGCCTACACACTTGCATACGCCAACAGCGCAATTAACCCACTCATCTACGCGGGTTTTAATGAGAATTTCAGAAAAGGTAAATTTGTCTAAGTACCTGTTGTGCTCGTATTTTATGCTTCCTTAACCCATGTCATAATAATCAAAAGTCATATAGGATGTTAGTTAACTGATTGCAATTAGTTTTTCGTTAAAGCCGCACTCTCATAGATTGAACGTTTTGACAACTTCTTTTATTTTTCTCTTGGAACGAGCCAATTTTTGCGCATATCCATGGAAACCAGTTATATAAGACTGATGACGAAACAAATGATCGCAGATTTTTATATTTAAGTTCAAAATTGATGTTTTTATGCATTTTTCTTAAACCGTTATTAACGGTTTAGGCAATTAAACATTTATTTTCGAACGGAAATATAAAAATCTACGATCTGATTTTTTGCCAGCAATCATATATCATTGGTTTGCAGATATTTATGTAATAAATTGCTCTTTCCAAGACAAAAAAGACTTGTAAAAATGATATATCTGTGAGAATGCAGCTTTTAATAATTATACATTTTTATTTTGTTTATAATGTCGTCTGCACTTTTTATTAACACAGCAACGATGCCCGGTTATTTGCAAAGTTTATTTTTCATATATGTCACTTTCTGTTGCGTCTATGGTTGTTAAATCATTTCTTGCTTAAAGGTTTGTATTTTCAGAGTTTCGGACGTTATTTGGATGTTACGAAAGAAAGCTTTACACCGCTATATATTGAGCGGATTCAATGAACAACACTTCAACGACAAACGTCACAACTCAACACATGGCTAGGATGTGACGTCACTTCAATCCACAAAGCGAGAAGAAGAAATAGAACAAGATATGACGTCACATCCTACGTCTTTTCCTAGCATACAAACGTACAAAAAAAGACAAACAAAACACATATTCATCAGAATAGATTTATTAATAAGTGATGGGATAACCGCATTGGAATTCATCAGAATAGCTTTATCAATACATGATGGGATCACCGCATTGGAATTCATCAGAATAGCTTTATCAATACATGAAAGAATCACCGCATTTGAACGGTCAGTCAATCGTGTCTTCACTGGAACACGAGGTCCCCGAACGTTTTAACTATTTGATATATGCCTAATCTTACACGCGTTCCTACATTGATCAATAAAGACAGAAATTTAAATATAAATTTCATCGGAGCCCACATCAACTTGAAACAATGGAGATTAAAATGAGAGTAACACTTGAATTTTCATTTCAAGGAGTCAACAGTCGGAAACAGGATTCAACTGCATAAATAAAGCTATGGCAAAAGCGCCAACTCTTTAAAGATACGATGCAGTCATCCAAATCCATCCGCAGACACCAACGCTCAACTCTGTCAAAAACGGAAGGGAGAATAAATGAAATTGGAAAAATGAGTGTTTAAACATTCATGTTTGCTTTTGCAGCGGGATAATAAAAGCACCACTTTTGGTTCTCTAACGCTCACCCATGTCGACAAAAGGCATTAGTGGCCTAAATGTTTGTCAATTAATTTCGTCTTACGCTCACCCATGTCGACAAAAGGCATTAGTGTCCTAAATGTTTGTCAATTAATGTCGTCTTACGCTCACCCATGTCGGCAAAACCTGTGTCCTAAATGTCAATTAATGTCACAGAGCGTTAAGATCAACATGAATCTTTTTTCATGAAGAGGTTCTTTTTGAAATACTTGACATATATTATGTATAATAATACCGTTTTAACCTCGGTACAAATAAATATCTTAAAGGTCACTGAACCGATGGTCTGTTAGAAGGAAGGAATTTAAGTTGAAGTAGTACTTTGGAATAACGTATAAAACACGATTTGAACGACAATTTATGAATAATTTATCCAGTATATTGTTGGGACATTTAAATATTCTTCATTCAACACGTTTTGAAACTGAGCATTGAATAAATGCTATTTCTTTAAGTTTCCTACGTATTTACATAGCATACTCTTTCGGCAGCTTTGAGTAAATACTTAATATCTGTAATTAATTTAAGGGTAATTGTAAGGGGAGGGGCCTATAGATTATTTTTAACAAACTCTATTTTCTTCTCTATCATTGATTGTCTTTTAAAGAACCAGGTCATAAAGGCATTCGGTTCAATACCTTCTTGTTAACTCGAGCTAATGCGGTGTTATATATTAATGCATCTGCCAATTCATTTAAACATGTATCAAGATAACTCTTGATGCCATCCAATCTTGAGGAACTTTCTTTAAGTTAGAATTTAGTTCCAATGTTTACATACATGCACTTGCAAAGCAGCTTTTGCCCTTCCAGAAGATTGTTCCATTATACAGGAAAATGGTTCAACACAACAATGTTTATCCAGGATCCTCTAGCACGCATGGCCCGATAATCAAATGGTAAGTATGAGGCTCAATTTGCATTGTCTGACAAAGGAAAAGGTTCAATCTTAATTGTAACGTATTGCGAAAGGCATTCGGTCAGTGGTCTCTAGGAAAAAGCGTGAAACATCGCCCGTGAACGCCGCTTACTCTGTTTTAATGATAAGAAAACATACTCCCACTATGCATCTGGATTGAAGCCTAGTTTCTTTATAGTTCGATGTGCCATCTTTGATATCAAGGTAAGAATGGTCAGACTGTTTCTTCCATTTAGAATTAAAATAATATTGTATTAAAGTACATGTATAAAGGTATTCTTTTAAACTCTCTTTATATTGCATTTCTTCAAAACCAAAACCTATCTATTGCATATAAAGACGACATATAAATATTAAGTCGTAAAGGCAACATTAAAGGGCTCTTCAAAGAAAAATACGGAAATTGTTAGAAATTTTAAAGCCAACAGTCTGATTTTTGGTATTTCCATACCTGTCCGACTACACCAAAATATTGAATATTGCAAGTGGTATATTAACTTAATACGTTTTTTATGATGCCAAGTTTTGAAATGAACTTAGCGTTTCAATATATTAAAGCATTTAAATGATAGTGTATTTCTGTTTCGTGTGTGTGTGTTTCTTTCCTATATTTGAGAGTGTGCTTTATGCAAATAATATCTTTTCGTATTTAGCGATTCTGATGAATAAACAATTTATTAATACGCAAATGCGTTTAAACATATTTTGGTAGTATGATTAAACATACTCAATAAAGTTCCGTTGAAACCTTAAAACAATGGCCATGTTATAACCAAATGCTTTAAATTGAATTGAACAAAACATGGGGTGTTGTTACATTAGTGCAAATCAAATTTAAAATAAGTTTTCTGTTTACGTTTTTCCAAAAGAACTTGGCCTTCCCGTCGACCTTTTAGCAATGATATACGTTTTTTTTTAGATTTATTTCATGGTTCTTTATTCAGATCATTCTTGTCTTCAGAAACTATACAATGATACAATCCAATACGGAGTTGAATTTACATTTTATCATTTGTTTCGCAAGCGCCTTGCTGTTTCTTGTCAATGAATATTAACTTTTATTGAACAGATCATTTCAAATGTTAACTTTCTAACGTTACATTGCAATGTAAGTGGATATGTATTGGTTAATTGATAAAAAAATACACGAGCAAAACAAACTCTACTGAATTTAAGGAGACGTTGTCTGTTTGAAATAAAACAATTATGCTATAAATGTTGATTTTGTTAGTGTCCGCATTATTTCCTCATCCGCAAACTGTGCAGTTATTCTTACCACTTTGTGCAAGACTAACAACCGCATATTGCGTACATAAAAAAAACAACTAAAATTTACCATGAGCAAATATGAAATATAATCTTATTTTATTTCCACAACGTTCAACAGTAACTTAACACGAATATCCACTTCAATTTACTCTTGTTTCAGGAAGGTTACCGATTGTTGACATTCAATTAAGGGCGGATTACAAAAAAACAACAACATTGCTTTGAACAGCATATGGAGTTATTTAATTGATCAAATATTTGTAAGAGATGTCTCTGGCGATGTCACATGTAAAATGAAATCAGGACGATGATACACAATAGTTGTTTCAGGCTAAAATTTAGAAACGCATTATAAAACTGTTTGTTTAAACATTGGTCAACACCAAATGAAGCGTAAATTCCAAATATAGAACATGTCAAATTGAAATGCCCAAAATTAGTACATTCATTATAAGTATCTTCCATGGCCGAACCGTTCTTCGTTGTAAGTTGTTTACCGAGTTTCCGCAAAACACCCTGCGCGAGGGTCGGGATGAACCTATCTTATACGAGCGGCTATGGTAGATGCTTTTTCTCCCACCTCAGTTAAACAAAATTAAGTAAAAATGTATTTTTTGCTTGAACTATTTTTTGCTTATTGAAAATAATTGCGTATGGATATGCGATAGCACGTGGTTGTCGTGGATATACGCGAAGTGATCCAGTTAATGTTAATAGTCAATTCGGTATTTTTAAATAGTTCTAGGGAGAATGAAGCATTATTTCTTGAATGGTGCCTGAAAACTGTTTTATGGTGACAATTGAAGCGAGAAATAATTAAATAGCGTTCTTAATATTACCATAAGACAGGATTTCCTTGATGCTACTGACGACATTCTTCAACAAGGGAGGTAATAACAATGTGGTAAAAGGAGTTCCATACGGGCATTTTATATTCGCCCGGTGGCAACATAAGAATATCTAGCATGGTTAAATTATTGGATGTACTTATCTGAGGTGGGAGAAAAAAATATCTACTTTTTTTACCTCGTCTGTTTTTTAAAGACAACAGAATTGAGATATTCTCATAGCCGTGGCGTCGTTGCTTTCTTTGGCATCGATGGCGTCGTTTGTCAACATACTCAACTTTTGCCATAATACAAAACCGTTCAACATATTCAAACTTGGTAATGAAACAGAACCGTGTATGTTTTTCAACCTTAAACATAACACAAAACCGTTCAACATATTCAACATTGAACATAACACAAAACTGTTCAACATATTCAAGCTTGGTAATGATACAGAACCGTGTGTGTTTTTCAACCTTAAACATAACAAAAAACCGTTCAACATATTCAACCTTGAACATAACACAAAACCGTTCAATATATTAAACGTTGATCATAACACAAAACTGTTCAACATATTCAAGCTTGGTAATGATACAGAACCGTGTATGTTTTTCAACCTTAAACATAACACAAAACCGTTCAACATATTCAACCTTGAACATAACACAAAACTGTTCAACATATTCAACCTTGAACATAACACAAAACTGTTCAACATAGTCAAGCTTGGTAATGATACAGAACCGTGTATGTTTTTCAACCTTAAACATAACACAAAACCGTTCAACATATTCAACCTTGAACATAGTACAAAACCGTCCAACATATTCAAACTTGGTAATGATACAGAACCGTGTATGTTTTTCAACCTTAAACATAACACAAAACCGTTCAACATATTCAAACTTGGACATAACACAAAACCGTTCAATATATTAAACCTTGATCATAACACAAAACCGTTCAACATATTCAAACTTGGACATAACACAAAACCGTTCAACATATTCAAACTTGGACATAGCACAAAACCGTTCATCATATTCAAACTAGGACATTGCACAAAACCGTTCAACATATTCAAACTTGGACATAACACAAAACCGTTCAATATATTAAACCTTGATCATAACACAAAACCTTTCAACATATTCAAATTTGGACATAACACAAAACCGTTCAACATATTCAAACTTGGACATAACACAAAATCGCTCATCATATTTAAACTTGGACATTACACAAAATCGCTCAACATATTTAAACTTGGACATTACACAAAATCGCTCATCATATTTAAACTTGGACATGACACAAAATCGCTCATCATATTCAAACTTGGACATAACACAAAATCGCTCATCATATTTAAACTTGGACATTACACAAAACCGTTCATCATATTAAAACTTGGACATAACACAAAACTGTTCATCATATTCAAACTTGGACATAACACAAAACCGTTCATCATATTCAAACTAGGACATTACACAAAACCGTTCATCATATTCAAACTTGGACATAGCACAAAACCGTTCATCATATTCAAGCATTGACCTTAACACAAAACCATTCAACATATTCAACCTTGGACATAACTCAAACCCGTTCATCATATTTAAACATTGCCATAACACAAAACCAATCAACATATTCAGACTTGGCCGTAACACAAAACCGTTCGACCTCTTTAATTGTGGCCATAACACAAAACTGTTCGACAACATATTCAAACTTGGCCATACCTCTGGCTAAGCATTGTCCAGTTCTGTCCCTTGTTCGACTAATGGAAATATACTAGCAATGGCGTTCTCTCCGCGTCCCTCTCGATTCCATAAAGAACGCTCTATCTGTCCAACCATTACGTTGTTAATATACATTTTAAGCAAGGAATATCCTACGTGCTACTTTTCCAATGTCACTTAGAACATTTACTCAATTATCTACCGTATTGAAAAACTTATCATTTTACCCAGAACATAGCATTCTTACTGAGACTAAAGATAAGGCATTCACACTCTTGAGGTGTACAATGATGCTTATTGTTTAATGAGATAATTGTAACAATATTTAAAAAGCAAATTTGACAGGTGGCGAGGGGTTAGGGCAGATATATTTTGTCTTGCATATTCGCTAGTCCAATTTGCGTATTTATGCTCCGCAGCTTGGCGCATTTTCGCATTTTCGGCGATATGACAGAAATTAGCAATAGAAATAAAATATTTATTTATTGTTTATGAATCCAACTAGAGACTAGCCTTCTATTGTTATATTTGCAATAAGTAATGTTACAATCGCAACAACAATGAGGCAAATACTCTGAGGCCAATTCCTTGAAACTTCTTAAGTATTATATGACACGATTAAGCTTAGCTCACTATTTTTGTTCTTCTATAATTTGTAAAATATTTACTATTTTGGTAAAAAAACAACACTTATTAATTGAAGTAATCTGTCTGATAATTACGCAAAACTCAGTTATATGTATCGAAATCAGGTTATAGTAAAAACTTTTGCTAGACAAAATAACCTACTTAAGTTTGTTAAGCTTACGCAGTTTCAAGAAATCAGGGCCGGGCGTTTATCATAGAAACTGCGCTAAAGGCGTCTTATAACATCCATATGCCAAGTTACGGTAAGTCAATAAGAGCTTGTTTTGTTTTCGTTTTAGAATTCAACGGAAACAATAGAACGTTTGTAACAAAATTAGTTTCAAACTTTCTTTTAAAAAGTAGTCATAAGCTTTTTGGCAACTGATTTATTGATAACATTGACAACAAAGTATTTAGTAATTAAATATTTATCTGATTAAGTCGTTGTTTGATCGTTACAGGTATTACTGGTTCAAATATTATCAGTGTTGTGGTAAAGAGTACACTTAAATACTTCAGAGTGACATGTTGAATGTACAAATCTTTTAAACCACACCGGTAAAAGGCCTATGAAAGCATTCGCATTATAGCCTATATATTCATATGATCATCAGAACTAAATACGGTTGAACATGAAGTTCTTCCTATGATCATGATATCTCGCTAATAAAGGTAACATATGGTTTTGTTATAGATGGGCTCAAGAGATTCATAGTAGGAAATATTTGCATTTACGATATTATATCATAATTAGAACACACTCCTAGAATACCGAAGAAACATAATTTACATCATATAGTTCTCAAAGTATCGCTTTACAAGACAACAAATGTTTGCGTCGCAGGCTTGTTCCAATGCGGTAATGCCATCATTAAACAGTAACGTTATTTGATGAGGGTATTGATTGTTTGTGGTATTTATATTTGTGTATGTGGTGTAAGTTTGTTTTGGGTGTTTGTAGTTATAAATGTGATGTTAATATGTTTGTGTCTATAGTTATTTGTCGTTTGGGCCCTTGGCTTGTGCCCCAAAACATACTGTCTTTTTTCGGAGTATAATATTTCTCAAACAGTCGAATCCCGTTGGCTAGAACTCCCCGGGAGCGGGGAAAATACCTCGAACCTCGGGAAACTCGACCGAAGCGGGTACGCTTACCTTTAGTAGAATTTTATTTTCACATACATTTCGAGCTAACGAGGAAGTCGAGCCAACGAGGGGAGTGTACATAACCTTTATTCTAATGAGGTATAAGTCAGTCTGATACCAATTTTGATTCCAAACTGATCCATACTAATGGAAATGTGTTGGAATATCAATTATAACTAATAGCTGTAGTGTCAAATACATTCGTATGTCCGTATCTTACATTTATCATGTTTGCACTTTTTTGTGCCCAAAAGCTGGTTAGCACATAGCTGAATAATCAAATGGATTTCATTGACCACCTCTGACAAAATAACTCCAATAAGTGATCGGGCAGAGCGAGGCCCCAAAGTGCGTCAAGCCAATATCACTTAAACACCGTTGCAGTCATTTCGCACAACAAACATTCACAACTTGCAACACACTGCCCTGTGAAGATAAAACATTAAAAAGTAACTACAGGGACATGCATTCCCGCAATTTTCTCAACCATGCACTTGATAGAAAGTGCAAGTCATAACATCTTCAGGAGTTACGTTAGGGTGTATTCCCCTCCGCTTGTATACCAAATACTCCATTTTCCGATTCCTGAGTAAAAAATAATGTTTTACGATTTTGAGAATCTACGTTCAAAATATTGCAACGTATTGAGTTTCTGCGTATCACCCTCCCCCTTTCCCCGAGTATCGAGTTCACATCTTAAATTCCAAACTCCTGAATACCGTATACCAGAAGGGCGGGCTTCTACCTCATTAATAAAAACACATTACCAAATGATTGTTTAAGAAAACAAATATGCGGGCTTCCGCCTCTGAACATTCAGCAAAATCCAAAGAGTATACAATAGCGAAAAGTTGTAAAGGCTGTTTGCACAAAGCTAGCCTAGTTCTTTATTGTTGGTGTTTATTGATAACTATTAAACAATTTAATACTTTTGGTTAATTTACCCTAAACAAAGTTTCCTCTGTATCACGTAATAAACATTTCACGCTTATTGGAACGTCAAAACGGATATGAAAATTATTTTATAGGTCTCCTTTAGCACACTTTCTTTTGATGGGAGAATCCTAAATTAGTTTGTCTGGTAAAATGTTGAACAGTAAAAGTGTATTTTATTGAGTGTCTTGAAGTGCTAAGGTATTTAATGCAATATTTCTTTAAATTTAATCTCCAATATAATTTCAAATATAAGTGCATATATATCATTCGCTGGGTAATGCTCGATGGAAACGATGCATTTCATATCATTTTAACTCGAGCAATGAACCACAACGACAGATTCGATGAAAACCTTTGAACAATTTAAATTTTGAATTCCTCTTTACAAACTTTATGACCCTGGAATTTCACCTATTTTTTCAAAATTTAATATGCTTACAGATGTTTACAGTTGTGTCCGAACTGACAATATCATTTTAACATGGTTCCAAATACGAAAAAGGGGAGGCAAGGCCAATGTTTAAGTTCATAATATTACGTTACCGACATAAATAGCCTAGTAGAAAAGTTTTATAGTCATGACAGTTGTCTTAAAACAATACATGGCTCTTCTTTTGCTTTTCCTACAGTAGCGGACGATATGATGTTGCTCTCGCTAACGCCGACAGGTCTTCAATTGATGCCGTATGTTTGTTTTAAGAAGACGGAAATGGATCGGTTTGAATACAATCAAAACAAATGCACCGTTATTGTATATCAATAATGAACAGCAGAACGACTACAAAAAGTGCGAAAAACAATCATCTCTCTCTCTCACCCTCTCTTTCTCTCAACCTCTCTTTCTCTCAAACAAAAATCACACTGCTGTGATCATACTTCGTGCTTCTTAAGTAAATCCCGTACTGATTGCATTGGTATTTAAAGCTTCATTTAATCTTTAAGTTAGCAACAAGCAATCGATGTTGTTAAATTGTTATTAAGTTATTTATCTCAGACAAATGCAAATGCAATCGTTCGCCTCATATCCCCCATCTTATTCATCATATATTAATTTGGTAATATTCGATTAAACAGCCTTTACAACATTATAATCAGCTTGACAGAATGACAGAAGAGGGACAATAGTATAAGCTTTCTTCTCTTTTCTTGTTATTTATTTTTTTGGGGAAATATATCACGTTGCAGTATGTTGTTTTCCCTAAGGGTTAAAGCTCTTAATATAATTATATTTACTTTTTCGTTTATGCCCTTGAGGTATACTCGGTGATATCCTGAGCAAAATTATACGTGATAAGTACAGTTTCAATTCTGCAAAAAAATTACTTTGTTGATATGTCGTATGTAGCAACTCATACTCGAGTATTGCTTATTGTTTAACCATTTGTACAAATAATTCCGAAATCGAAACGAATTAAAAGACAGAGTTATACTTAGCCTGTACGTACACAAAAACTGAATATAGTGTCTGAAGTTGAAATAAACATTTAACTTCTAATATAAGATAAACATTGGCCTATCTTTTCAGCCATTTTTTATCCTTTACAACCAAAGGGTAAATGATTTAAACTGTTTAAATTGTCATTTTCATTCATATTAGATTGTATTGTTGTGTGGAATTGTCGGAAAAATAGCCCCAATCATATGACTGATCAACAACGAGATGCAAACTGTCATGGCTAAGCAGTTTGCTTTTTATTAAAACTGCCCATGTGCAGGGTCTCTGTATGTCAATCTGAACTAAAAAGTGTGAGCATCGGGCTACATTGTTCTTATTACATTTATACCTGACTGGAGAAGCGCAGACGATTCAATGGAGAGAGGTATCAAACAATATTACATTTCAACTATACCCTCAGTCCTTTTGATGATAAATGCATACTATGGGTTGTTTTCAATGTAGTTCTTGTAATACAATCGTTAAACTAAGCTAAACTGAACAAATCTGTTCTGGTTAATTGAAATCTTTCGCATTTATATCGGAAGTTGGACGTGCTTTTTAACAGAGCCATATACTTATGATAAAGCAGAAAGACTGTACGATTTGTACCATTTTACTCACACTCTACTTTCTTTAAACACATTTGTTACACTCAATAATAGTTGGAATTAAAAAAAGAAACGACTTTACCTTAAACAATATCTAGATTGCATCAAATATTGCATTGTTTATTTCTTATATTGAAATAAACAAATATATTATTGTACCACTCATGTTAATAATAAAACAAGTCTAAACGGAAAAAAATATAATCTTTACTAACTGCTGTCTTGAAACAGAGACTCTTATATGTGTGTCAAAATAAGCGCTACGACAACAATTTAGATACGCCTACAAACATTAAAACACAATGTTTAAATCCAGAACAAAAAAAAAGCAAAAAAAAAACTCCAGGGACAAGCCCAGGTTATCATTATTAGTAGTAAAATTATTATTATACAATGGTAGCGACTGTATAGCGCTGTTATTTAATTTAATTTCTGGAAGCGTGTTGTTTTATGTCATTTGTTTTGTTAAACCAAGATTATGTGGTCGTCGTTTCAAGAATCTGATGTAAATTTTTACAAAATTAATACGCCAATTAATTATTCAATTATGCTTCACATAACTCAATCTAGGTAGAAAACATTAAATGAATTTCCAGGTATATTATTATTATTATTTTCTCTTTTACGAGCGTGAATTTTTCTGACATTCATAAATGTTTACTACGCAAGATGTGCGTTTTTTCGCAACAGAATAATCAACAACAAAAATCTACTTTATGAAATAGTTGACCGAGCAGAAGGTTTTAAATAAATCTGCATGTGTACCATTTAAAGTAATAACAATTCTCTGCAACAGGTTTGTCGTGCGAGTTTGAGTAAACTATTTTGTCAACTATTGAATTTAAACGACATATTTGAAGATTTTATAAATGTAAGTGCATGTGTAATAAAATCTACTTTGAGGTGTTTTCTGGAACATACCTTCTAAATGTAAAAAAAAAACGTGAAAGGGTTCAGACATATTATATTTCTAGAGTCAATGCAAACAATGTCATCAGTTTTTTCAACTTTTTCACTGAAGTTATAATGTTCTTAAATGTACGGTACTGTTAAATTGTTTTCTCCAGGCCGGACATCAGCCGACATCAGATATATGTGTTTTCACTCTAGCAGTACAATTATGCCGTGAAACTAAATTCACACATGCAATGCTGTATTAGACCTAATTGGCATGTAAAACACATTACAAATGTTAATCGATAAAAAACAGTTCAATTGAACAATTATAATAGTTTTGAAATATAAGAAAGTGATAAGTCTTAGTATTTAACAATGAACAATACACAAACACTTGAATAGGATCGTAAAAATAGTTGAGCAGTTGGGTTTTTAAGTCGATACAAAGTCACTCTTTATCTTTATCCTTCCAACGAGCCTCTTTCATTCAAAGTTGACATCTAAAAGACGTTCACCGTGTTTATATTTGGAAATGACACGTTTCCGTGAAAGACGATTGAGCTTGATGGTGAAGACTTGTAGAAGTTACTTTGAATGTAGAACGAGTGTATTTTCCAATTGTTCAAACGCTAGCTTGTCAAAACAATCACAAAAACGTTTAACTTCCTGCTTAAAAGAAAAGCAACTAATATTATGAATAAGTATCATGCCGTTTAGGTTGGAAATGCATCCATATTAAAATGGCATCGATATTTAAATACCGAATATATATATAATTTGTCGCCTGAAATGAGCTATCATGAAACACTTTAAGTCAAGTTTTCGTAAAACTTTAACTGCAGTGACAGTTATTGTAAACTTGGAAAGAATTACCTCCTCGTTTTGTACAAAAATATATATTTGAACAAAGCAAATGTCATCAAACGATTAGAATGTGATGTTATAAATATAATCTTTCTTCTAACAGCACCTTGTTACAGGTATAAACAGCGTTCTCTTATGCATGAACTATCGCATTATATTCTATCAAATTAATGTTAAGTATAGAACACTTATAGTACGGTACTTGCAAAACGTTGTTTTTAATTCACGAATTTCAAAAGGAAACCTGGCGCAGATAAATAAAACAAAATACGCGAAGGCTATAGTCTACAATGCTTTTAATAACAGGGTAGATTAAAATGCAATTAAATCGATTAAACACCTTAGTCCACGCCTGTTTTTATATTAAGGTTTTCTTTGACGCTTCGTTTATCTCTTTGAGTGTCTTGGATTGTCTTTTTAAACAAGTCCATAGCTAAATGTTGGCTATTGGTGTTTTCATTAAGAGTTTCCGTAATAAGGCCCATCAACTATATTAGTGATTTTAAACTGGTAAACTGAATTGGTGCCCTCTGTCATGTAAGAAGCGACGGAAATCTATGATTTGTCTTTTCTTTTACATCACAGATAAATTTTCTAAGCGTATTTACGAACAAATGCTTTATAATGTGTGTACCAACATACTTCTGACCAAGTGCTTGAGAGTTAAGTAGTCAAAGTTTAGAAGTCACTTCTATGGCATTTGTCTTATATCATCCCGGAAAAGTTAAGAGTTGTGTAGTATTCATCGAAGCCAATTCTCTTGTAACGGAGCTGCTACTTCGGCATTGTATCATCTTGTCTAGGTAAACTCGAGTCCTTTGTAGTTTGAGCGCTGCCAGTTGTACTGGTCTAGTCAAATTGCTATCGCTTCAAACGTTTCCCATATCGTTTATTTTCATCAACTGTTTTAACGTGTTTTTGTCTGTACCGCAATGCAGGGTCATGTTACACGTGTGTTATGCTATGATAAATAAGTCCGCAAAAGATCAACAATTGAGCTTGATTGAATTTAGATAAGACAATACTTTTAAATTGCTACTTTCAATTTTTTAAAATGAAAACACTCATACCTGTATATGCTATCTTTGAAAAAACGAGGCGAAATTAACACGAAATTGCTGTTTCCTGTCTGTTCCTCGTAAACACTTCATTTGATCGTTTTGATAATATTCTTTATTTCAAATTGTAAGTGTCTCACTATTACCAGATGTCAATGATCTTCTCTCATGATAACTTGCTATGATGATTGAAACTCGCGTAATAAAACGTCACCATTTTTTTAAATATGAAAGTGTTAAAATGGCTAGTAAACTCTTCCAAAGAAATAAGCCCATCCTCGAACAGAAAGTCGATCATGGTTAACGGATAGTGAGTGTTTTTGTTAATGATTCTATTATATACAACGAAAAGAATCTTATGCATGAATCAGAACAAAAAAAAGTATAAGGAAATGTGCTCTTTAATATGCATGGTTTGTTCTAAGTGTTAAGAAATATCACATAAACTGTCTAATTGTTGTTTCCCTGTGTATATTTTATTGATGTTAAGGACTTTTTCTGACTTCGAATATATTGGAGCCAATAACTGTTTGGAACGCATGCTGTATACGCAAAATCGTTTTATTCAAAACAAATATTTAAAAAACAATGCAGACAGTATGTTTTCAAATTTTAGATAGTGCTGGTTATGCCACAAATGAACACCACAAATATCATTATGTGTTTTAAAATGCATATTTCATAGGCAAACCGAGCTTCAATCCGAGCCGCATGATTCTTAACTCGCCTGAAGGATAGACAGTTAATGAATGATTTAAGTTCCATAGACAAAGAAACCCCAATGAGTTATTGTCAAATTGTAGCTTTTATTAAATCAAACATAACTCCATGAAGTTTTGGGCGCGCAGTTCCTATTTAAATACACTTTAAATACTAATTATCATCGGAGTATTTACATCGTCTTCAAATTTCCCATGACAGCTGAATACTTTTAAATCCCCCCTGGACAGCTTAAGATTTTGGCAATCATGCTTCGTTTAAAACACTGTTCCCTAATTCCTGCAATAATGAATTATAAGATAATTGATATAGTAATCACTCCCTGTCGTGATCAGTATCTCTGCCGTCTCAAAATTGTATCGTGGAAGCTATTGTAGCCAGAATATAAAGGTTTGTGAATTCAATACATTTAAACAAAACAAAACTTTTCCTTTTTTATATTTAAACTGTTTCACATGAAATAAATAAGTTATTTTTGAAACGATTCCTGCAATGAATGCCTATTTATCGGATCTCATCGGCGTATGAAATAAGTGGTCCATGCATGATATCCGGAGCAATATCCCGTTCTGAATGAAGTAAGTTTATAATAACTATCACAAATAATAATTCGGATACCAAGGTTTAACAATTATCTTATTTTCGAGTTCTAACATTTATGGATATCAATGAATGGATAAAAAATATTTGTTTTTTTCTATATCCATTCGTAGTAAATAACTATATATTGATTGTCAATTTACAGGGAAATTTCTCGAGATAATAACCCGTATTTAAGCACCACAAATAACTAGTCGATATGACATGTCTAATCTCTTGCATATAAGATGTGTATGCAAAAGCGATAAATCTTGATTACACACAGGGGTAGCAAATGGCACTTCTTTTAAATTTGATATGCCGTTATCGCAAAATCAAGGACGTCGATCACCAACAAAGACAAGCCATTTCCGACGTTGAAATGTACCCCTGCCTCCGTGCTGTTTGTCTAGCAAAATTATGAGGTGTAGAGTTGATGATCCCAGCAATGCATGCGGTCAGAGTTGTATTACAATCTGAAAGCGATGGCGAGAAGGAAGTTTGCCATTAATATCACAGTTTGTGTTCAATATGTTTACCAGGAGGAAGGACGAGTAAATGTCTTGATATTTTTATTGGTATTTTTATCAGCATTATAAGTTAGGAAATAACATAATAAGGAAAGCATCAGAATGCCATAAAACTGATGATATTAAAAATAATGTAATATGCATAGAAAAGGGTACAATAGTCTGCATAAATATACGCCTGTCTTCACTTTTTATATGGAAGGTTTAATTTAAAATGAATCAACTGCATTAAATGACTACACTATTTGATTAGGAACTGCAATACGCATTTATTACTCAAACGACTACCAGTCCATATACGACAATCTAGAAAACGAGCATTATCCTGTTTCTTTTACAGAAACGCCCCTGTGGGAATTGGTAGTAAAGATCACACTTAATACCATTATTGTATTCGCTATCGCCGGAAATATTTTGATTATAGTGGTCGTAGCTCACGAAAAGCGAATGGAATCGACTTCGAACTATTTCACCGTGAACTTGACTGTGTCCGGTCTTCTTGTGACCGGTTGATGCACGTGGGTGTGAGTTGTGGACGACATGACAGAATAATGGGTGCATGTAAACTTCTTATTGCTCAAGGATGGACACAATGTTGATGGGATATTTACATGTAAATTCATTTCTTCAATGTAGAATAAATTGGTGTTTGGAAAGCTTAATCTGTATTAAAACATCATCCGTTTAAAGAACGAAACTCGGTCATTACGAAACTGTTTTTGTAAACTATTAGCTCAAGGATGTGTAAAATGTGCATGCATGACCCAGATGAGTGAATGCGCAACTCCGTCTACAGAAATCACTAAAGGTCATCCGAAAGGATCGCAAATTGTCAAGTGCGACTGTAAATAGTTCAGATATGCATACTTAGACTAAGCGAATGTGTTTTTAATGGAACGCATATCTTTTTGGCTTAGCTAGAACAGTTTGCATTTTTAATTCAAGATAATTCTGGTGAATTGAACACGTTATATCATTAGTACTATTCATCGTCATGCAACCAAACAAATGCATATACAAAAGTAAAGGAAAATGTAATACATAGAGTGTAAAATAGCATTAACGTAAATCCTTTATACAAAGTACGGCTCCTTTCCATCTAATAATTGTTTACGTGTACTAAGCAATCGTTAAACATTTGTTTTGAAATAAATACATTAGTATAAGATAGTAATAAAAAGCTCTACTAAGAATTGTCTCGTTTATTTGAACCACGTCTTTTCAGAAATCGTATTGCAATGTAAGGGTGAAAGGCCAAACGTGTATATGTTTAAAAAGGGGGCCGTCAGGGACACGCAATGCCGATACTGATTTTTCTTTGAAATAAAAGAGATTTTGAGGCGTTTCCTTAATCAAAACACAGGGTTTTTGTTTTATAGTCAAACTATATTTGAAATCAAACACAATGTCGTGTAAACTAAATGTATAAACTGTCAATAACAAGCTCGCAACTTGTAGAATATTAGTACAACTTGTTGTTGCAAAAGGGTAAAACGAATGTTGTCACCAAAGTGCAGAGGAGAGTTAATCAGAACATTAAATAGGAATAAACCAACTTCTTCTTGAGCAATATAACGATACATTCGAAATGCAATAATCATGCATTATGGTCAAGCTACACATTTCTTTGCGACTTGCATTTTCCAATTTATTTCCAGCAAGTCATAATAAGCCCATATACTCTTATAGAATAACCTGCCGCTGAAATCCAGACTATAATGAACATACATTTATAAGAGGCTCATAAATTTGTTTCAAAACATATACAGACAATAGCATTTGGCTTATTAATAAGAGTGGTTGGCAAATAGAAACTCGCCGTATGCAAGTTAATTATCAACTGAAGTGAAAAATGCAGGTATATTACAATCTTATGAAGTAAGAGTAAAGTAGTGCTTACTCCAGAAGTACATATCCTTTCGTCTTGGTTCTGTATTGAAAACTCTATTGGCAAATCTACCCCCACTGCGTAAATCATGAATTTATCACCTAGGCGACCCGGGTTCGGTATCGTAATGGTTAAGCTAAAAATGTCTTTTCACCTTACTCTTCCAAAAAAAAATTCTGCAAGTCATAATGAGCTGAAGTGATTTCCTAACCCATATACTCTAATAGAATAACATGCTTCTGAAATCCAGAATCCATCGAACATACATTTATAAAAGGGTAATACATTTGTTTCGTAACAAGTAGTGACAATAACATTTGGCTTCTTAATAAAAGTGGTTTGAAATTTCGACGTGCAAATTTCAAACTTATGACATAAGAGTAAAATGCTGCTTATTCGAGAAGTACAAAGCCTTTTGTCATGGTTCTGAATTGAAAAATTTATTAGTAATTCGACCACGGCTTTGTCAATCTTGACAATTCCTAATCACAAAGGATTAGGGTACAGTTTCAAAGTCACAATTAGATTAAAAACTAAATGTATCCTGTCAAGATGTTTCACAATTAACACCTGAAAATATTTCTAAGACTCTCTTGGACTCTTATCTCTTAATTGAATTCGCATACATAAAATGGAACAAAAATGTATTTTTGAAAATCTTAATTAAATCTTTGTTCAAAAGTCGAAAAAAATAAAATCGAATGACGCATTTACAGCCCACCGTCATCATATAACGCAATCGAATTACTGAACATGAAACTACTCTTACAGATGTTCTATTAATCCGTTGTTGTTTTTTACGCATTTCGTCATAGATATATCTTTACGACGAGAAATATGTGCAAATAGTATGTAACAGATTGTGTAACTTGTGCGAGGCCATCTCATGTAATTACTTTACCATGTTACGAGCATATCTAAAATGTTAAATGAATGTACATGTGTTACATTAAAATCTGATACTTGCTTTAAGTGTTTTCTTGAACAAGTTCTTTCAATGTTAAATTACCCCCATATAACGATTCAGAGGCATGTGTTTATAGAACAATTGCGCACCTAATAAATATAAACATTGCACTGCATTGCCATCAGTTTATTAATATTCAATAGGAACATTTGCACTGCAAAAGGTTATGGTAATCTCAAAAGAATGAACAAGTTGAATAGTTATATCGGGTCCGGAAATTAACCGATTAAGAGTCATAAACAAAATACAGATATACTTTACCTGAAGCAATAAAAACAGGGTGTGAAACTGAAGATACGCATCCAATGCTGGAATATACCTAGTTGGCTTGTGAAATACATTTAAAAATGTTCAGTGTAAATAAGAACTCATATCCACACTAAAACATAATTTGTAAAAAATTACAAAAATGACAAGACTAAGTTGTTTACACATTTAACTACAAAGCAAAACAAGATAAAAAAAAATCATCGTTAACCAGAGTTATTTAGAACATCATACAGGAATAAACATACTTCATCTTAAGCAATAAAACTATTCTTTCGAAATGTTATAATGATATATAATGGTTAAGCTACTAATGTCTTTTCACCGTACACTTCCAAATTCTTTTCTGCAAGTCATAATGAGCTGAAGTGATTTCCTTACTTATATACTCTAATAGAATAACCTGCTTCTGAAATCCAGAACCTAACGAAACTACATTTATAAGAGGCTGATATATATGTTTCATAACAAGTACTGACAAGAGAATTTGGCTAAATAATAAAAGTTGTTCGCAATTTCTACGTGCAGGCATATTTCAAACTTATGAAGTAAGAG
This sequence comes from Mya arenaria, assembly GCF_026914265.1. Classification (NCBI taxonomy): domain Eukaryota; kingdom Metazoa; phylum Mollusca; class Bivalvia; order Myida; family Myidae; genus Mya; species Mya arenaria. The sequence continues at coordinate 50,148,472 of NC_069135.1, forward strand.
TAAAGTGGTGCTTATTCGAGAAGTACATAGCCTTTCGTCTTTGTTCTGAATTAAAAAACTTTATTGCCAATTCACGGGGATTATTTTCTAAATAATATACCGTATTTAAGGACGACGATTAACTAGTCGGTATGACATATCTAATCTCCTGAATATATGACGTCTATGCAAAAGCAATTTATCTTAATTACACACAGAGGTAGTAGATTTAATATGCTGTTATCGCAAAATAAGGGAAGTCGATCACTAACATAGACAAGCCATTTCCGACGTTGAAATGTACTCCTGCCTCCGTGATGTTTGTCTAGCAAATTTATACGGTCTAAAGTATCACAGTTTGCGAAGCGAAAAATGTTCTGGCATTTGAATCACAGTTTATTTTCAATATGTTTACCAGTAGGAAAAACGAGTATATTTCTTGATAATGCTATTAGTATGTTTGTGAACATTCTAATTTGGAAATACCATAATGCTGAAAGCATCGCAATGCAACAAAAATTGTATATTTATATTCATAAGAGGCTTATAAATTTGTTTCGTAACAAGTACTGACAATAGCATTTGGCTTAATATTAAAAGTGGTTTGCAATTTCGCCGTGCTGGCATATTTCAAATGACAAACTTATGTAGTAAAACTAATGTGGTGCTTATTCAAGAAGAAAATATCCTTTAGTCTTGGTTCTGATTTGGAAACTTTATTGGCAATTCGACCCCGGCTGCATCAATCTTGATTCCAAATCACAAATGATAAGGATACAGTTTCAAAGTCACAATGAGATTTATTACTAAATGTATCCTGTCAAAATGTTACACAATTAACACCTGAAAATAATTCTTAATTTCTCTTGGACTCATATCTCTTAATTGAATTTGCATTCATAAAATGAAACAAAAATGTATTTATCGCAAATCTAAAGTATATATTTTTTAAAAAGTCGAAAGAATTAAAATCGAATGATGCATTTACAGCGCACCGTCTTCTGATAACGCAATCTATTTACTGAACATGAAATTCCTCTTGCAGATGTTCCATTTACCAATGTTGTTTTGTACGTATTTTGTCACTGATAGATCTTTACCAGGAGAAATGTGCAACTTGTATGCAACAGATGGTTTAAATTGTGCGAGACAATCTCATTTAATTTCTTCATCATTTTACCAGCATCTCTTAAATGTTAAATTAATGTGCATGTGTCCCATTAAAACCTGAAACTTGGTTGAAGTGCTTTTTTGAACAAGCTCTTTCAATGTTAAATAACCTTCACATAACGATTCAGAGGCATGTGTTATTCGAACAATAGCGCACCTAATAAATATGAACTTTGCACTACATTGCCATCATTTTTTTTTAAAAGATTATGCTTTTCTCAAAAGAATGAACTTGTTGAACATTTTATCCGGAAATTAACCAATTAAGATTCATAAAAAGCATACAGATATGTTAAACCTGAAGCAAAAACAAACACAGGCTGTGAAACTGACGCTTTGCATTCAATGCTGGAATATAACTTACTGACTAGTGAAATATATTTAGGAATGTTCGGTGTAAAAATGAACACATATCCATACAAAAACCTAATTTTTAAATATTTACAAAACTGACAAGACTGAGTATTTGACACAAAAAGATACATAGCAAACCAAGAAAATACCCAATCGTAAACTTTTTCATGGCATGAAAGTAGAGAGCTTGGTCGAAGAACTTATTAAATGTATTCAGATCTGCAAACTCTTCTGAATTATCATTCTTTTTTATACCCTTCAAAACGGGACCTCCAGTTTATATCTTTTTATTTGACCAGGCTATCTCTTCGACATTGTATGATTCAAGTAATCAGTACTGACAACTTCACTGGTCGAGTAAAGAAGCTACCGGTTCAACATTGTACCATATCGGCTATGTTACGTTTAAAGCTCAGTAGTATTGAGAGCTACTAGTTCAACATTGTAACATTTCGGTTGGGTAACCTTGAGAGTCTAGTTGTCTTGAGAGCTTAAAAATTAACTGGTCTAGTTAGGAACATACCGTCTCAACAGTGTATCATATCGACTCGGTAACGATGAGGGTTTGCAAGTCCTGAGTTCTTCAAAATGCACAAGTCTAGCTAATTAGCTTCTGTTATATTGTCTCAGTAACGTTTCACTTTACTCAAAGAAAAAACAACAGTTTTGCCAAGTAGGGTTGGATCACTTTCACATTTAAATCAAATGATTAATAATTTCCTTTTGAAATTTACTTGATATTGTTCGTTTGAATGTCTTAAATTATATGACAATCATTATTCATAGTTGATCAATTTCCTTTACAAGCAACTTCATCACTGAGATAATAATGCATGCTTAATTATTTTGTTATCTCTCGTTTATAAAGAGTTATTGGCGTGCTCGTCTCGATCATCTTTCTTATACACGGTCACAGACGTTTTTCTTGTCTGATAAAAATGAATTATGCATTTTCATCAACAAAACTGTCTGTTCCTTCGATGACCAATGATCAATAATTTTGCTACCTTTATTTGAGATAAGACGTTGTGTTTTTTTTATAAATAAATGCTTTTCTGTATTCCTTAATTATTGTTAAGTTGGGTGTCATTCACAGAAGTTGTAACTGATTTTATTAGAACGGTGCCAACATGTTAACTTTAAGTGTGTGTGTATAAAGCATTACCACTCCACGAAAAGAAAATCATTATATAATACAATAGAAACATTGTCAGTCCTCTATCAGAAAGTTGTAAAATATTAACGAACAATGCATGTAAAAGAAGACATTTGACGATGTACGGCATACTGATGATATATTAAATGGAAATGTTTTTAACTGTGCCACTTTGGCTTTGTAGTAGAAACAATATGGGTTTTTTTCTGTGATACAAATACACTTGTCGCCTATGACATTGGTAAACTATTCAAATAAGAACATTTTCGGTGCCAATTGTTGAGTCGTATGACAATGAACACAGGGGATACTATTTGTCCAAAATCGCATATGCGAGCTTTACCTGTCATACTTATTACAATACGTATTTACTCATCAAAACAAACAGAGCTCCGATTCACACTTATATGAATATATATTCAAATTATTTACCAATCAATAAAAATAGACGACCTTAATGTGAAGACTCACAAAGAACATCATACCGATATCTTAACATTGACGATACAGTTTTGGATATTCGAGGTTGACCTTCCACCAACTGGTTTTGTCTACATTGAGTGTTTCTTAGCTTTTCTTAGTTTTTCTGACCGCACCAGGACGGTTATCCAAATATTATTCATGACGATATTTTGATATTGGATTAATGTGTGGAGTCTTAAGACGTTGGGTCTCTTGTGTTGTGTTTGTTAGACCAAGATCCTTGTGCATTTCAGCAGTATCTTTTTTAATGTTAGGCTACTTGGTTTGTCCTTTCATTTTCTTTTGTGTTATAACACTATACACTTCTTATAATGTTTCAATATTTGAGGATCGCATAGGCACGGTCAATGGAAACAGGATTACAATTGTTTGTTTAAAACTCGGCAAAACCGACAATAGCTTGCTTAAAACTCTGTAAAACCGGCAATATCATGTTTTAAACTCTGTTAGACCGACAAAAGCTTGTTTAAAACTCTGTTAATTCCGCAAAAGCTTGTTTTAAACTCGGTAAAACCGTCAATTGCTTGTTGAAAAAACGATATATTTAATCGACAATAGCTTGTTTATAACACTGTAAACCCGGCAAAAGCTTGTTTAAAACTGCGTTGAACCTGCAATAGCTCTTAAAACTCGGTAAAACTATTTAAATTCGGCAAAAGCTCGTTCAAAACTCTGTTAAACTTGTATTCGAGCGCTTAACGTCATGCATATCCCACAATACATTACAAAAGGACACTTACACTTAAATAATATTTTGAGGCCAATATTAAAAGTAAATTAAGTATGAACAAAAAGCACTATATCATCTGATAAATAAGTACTCAAGTACTCGAAGACCGAATACAGACACCAGATGCAAAACTTATCCAGCCGAAGCTACGTGTTGAGTGATTCAACAGCCAATCTTAGTTGCAGATTATTCGTTTTTTCGCCCTCATGATAACAGCTAGTGTTCATCACCTTCGAGAAATGACAAAACTGTTATTTTCCTGTTATATTACATGATTGAAATAATCATAGGTTTGTTTGACAGTGATAAATCTCAACGTCCTTTTTATATTGACACAATGTTTTCACAAGGTTATGATTATGCGGGGAGGAAAATTAATACTTAAGGTTCCGTCGATTTATTAAATGTACATTACTCAGTTTTGACTAACTGGTATAGAAATATAAGCAAACATTTATCTATAAATCTCTTATAAGTAATGTACGGTTTCATAAAGCAGCTACACCATTTAATCATAGCTAAAGTATTAAGGTTTGATCACTAGACTAACAGTTGTGTAAGTGATAAAAGTGATAGTGTTCTCCGCATGTGGTTTTTGTTTGTGGCATCTTCAACTTGTAGCGGTTTGTTTGAAAGTAATGTTTAACAAATTGTTTGGACAAGTATGCTGTAAACCGATTATAAGTGTCTAATTCAAAGTTATGTCTTAATGACTATGTACCTTGTGGGTATACGTCAAATAAAACTATGGTCTGTTCTGTTCTTAATATATTGGGGTAGTGTGATTTAACTTACACGACTGACTTATGTATTAAAGCATAGTAACATGGCTAAATAATAGTAATTAAAACACAGTAAAACCCCGTTGGCTCGAGTTCACTTGGCTCGAATTCCTCATTAGTTTGAACTTGATGTAAAGGACTGATTACTTGATACTGAATGTTTTCCCGCTTGGCTCGAATTTCCGAGGCTCGATGTATGTTCCCTGGTCCCTGGAGTTCAAGCCAACGGGGTTTGTTTCTATATCATTTTTCCCTTCATTGTTTTTGTATCCGTGGCCAAACCTTGTCATTATTTAACGACTTCTCTGTGACCTATTCGATTGTTCTATTAGCACAACATCAAGTAGTTCACGTTCAACGAATTCGTTAATCACTTATTTTGTTCAATAATGTAAAAACAATCATCCCAATAACACCCTTTCTTTGGATGGAAGAGTCCTAAATTGGTCTTCAGGTAATTTGTTGAACTGTGAAATTGTTCTTTTGATGCGGATCCTGAGGTGCTAAGTTATTAAATGCAACATGAACTTAAGATGGTATTTCAAATATGCTTTCGGAAACTAGTGCAAATATCTTCCGCAACAATCCGGGTTTAATGATCTTTGAAAACGATGCCTTCAGTATCGCTAAAATTCAAGAGATGAACCGCACATGCAAACGTCCTGTCGCTTAAAAACAATCTCTGACCAATATATTTGCTGTTGGGTTAAGTCTTACGCAGTTTTCACATCATTATAATATACAGGAGCTCCAATTATATGTAATGATAGTTAAATTAATCCATTGCTGACATTTATTTTCAATTATTGTAGAAATTAGTCCAAAGTAGGTAGCTTGAAGTTACAACTTTTTAGATATTTTTTTCTTTAATCACAACATCAAGGACATATACAAATAAAATGAAATTAATCCTCCTTATCGTTTGTATTACAAATTAAACAATATCAATCGTCTATAGGAGTTCAGTTTCTGGCACACATACCAGTCTGAATTCTCAGCGAAAATACAGATAGTCAGATATCAAGCCTGCTGTATTCTTATTACTGTCGTATCTCTTCCAGACGTTATTGTCACGAGACGCTTCATTTAACCTTAGCGACAATCAATCTAAGTTGTTACACACTATTGGCATTCCTTAAATTGTCGTTTGTTATGGTGAATCTCAGACAAAATGCAAACATAATTTCCAAAGGTAAACATGATCTACGTTATGTGTGGCTGGCCCACTATTTTTTATATATTGCATAATATCTGTTTATTGTGTATTCGAAACATTCCGCGTTCGTAAATCTGTAAGATTGAATGCACAATTGAGTCCAATGCATTTAAACAAAGCGTTTCAGATGTGGGCAAAATGTTATACAATAAAAATTACATTATATTAACAGCGTTTTGCGAAAACTTACAGCAAAATAGGAAATATATTGGAAAAATATTAATTCTTTTATTTTAGTGCACTTGTATTTGCCTAATTAATTGTTTACAGGTATGACGTACAGATATTAACCTAATTAAGAGATACGTCATAGCGTTTAGAAATCACATTGCACCATTGTCGGATCCATCGAGTTAAAATTTGTGCAGTTTTTTTTAGAATAAAGCAACAGTTTACGCAAGAGATAGATGCGTATAACGTACACAACACATTCACATAACTCGGCAATATTAAATTTATGATTACCATTTTTATCAGTTATATTTAGCATATGTAAGGCATATCTATTACTTCATATATTTCGTCAATTATTCTGAATCAAATTTTAGATTTCTACAAATCTATCAAAAAGTCAAAACAGAAGTATGTATATTTAATAAATCGACCCACACTTTTCCAATGTAAGAAGTTTTCTTCCACCAGAAGCATGATATTTTGAAAATATTATGTCGATAAAGAAACTTTTAGATTTATCTCTGTCAGGCAATCTTATGATCTGTTAAGTCATGCTAAAACAACAATATAATATGCATGCAAGTATGAGTGCTTGCATCGTTTCTTAGAGGTGATGAACACGTTCTGCTCTGGCTGCCCTGACATCGTTAATCAAAAATCTTACTGAGATATAGCAACATTTCGATCACTCAATCGCTCACTTATATTCATGAGAAAGAGAGAGAGAGCGAGAGAGAGAGAGAGAGAGAGAGGGGGGGGGGGGGGGGGAGAGAGAGAGAGAGAGAGAGAGAGAGAGAGAGAGAGAGAGAGAGGGACAGAGATATTGGGATAGATACACACACAAACACACACACACACACCCACACACACACACACACACACACAGAGAGAGAGAGAGAGAGAGAGAGAGAGAGAGAGAGAGAGAGAGACAGCGTTTAACTACTCCAAGACACGTTACAAAAGGTATTTCATGTTTTCATTGTATTGCTGTAAATATATATGTTGAAATAATAGGTCTGTGTGACAATGTTTATTCCCAACGCCGTTACATTGACAGAATGATTGCACAAGATAACATTTTAGATGGCATACCCTTTTAAAATGCCTGCCGATTTATTGAATGTTCATAACTCAAGGGGAAACAGGAACTGTGATTCTGTGACCTTCATTGTTATTTAAAGCGACACAGTGTCATCAAACCGAAGTGATCGAACATACATTATGTCTAATATACTTGTCAACAATTGACGATGCACTTCATATTTTCTTCTTGTTTATGCGAACTTTATTTGCGTTAATATTTTAAGTATAGTAATTAAGTTAGGAACAATGGTTTTTCATACAATGTTTTGAAATTGAATATTCGTTCATTGCCAAAGAGCAATTTCCAAGGAATGTTTGGGAACAATGAAAATGTTTTCACTAAATGCCGAAGGCATATTTAAAATACCATTAAGAGTGATTGCAACATTAAATGTCTTAGCCCTTTATAAACATTAACTCTTAAACACATTGCCAAAAAACAACAGAAATTAGAATACGTCATTCGTAAAAAGGTTTGAACAATCTTTCTTCTGTTTTGTATCTGTTTAGTTAATCTTAAAAATGAAGATTGCTCTTATGTAAGAAGCATATCATTATTAAGACTCAGGTGTAATAAAATTACGACTATAAGACACAAGCAATGTCAATACTATCAGCTACGCAATACAAATCATCCTTGACACGCAATGACTTCAAATATATGCTAATGGGCATAGCCAAAGATGGTTAAAAGTCAAGAAATATTTCTCAGATAACGCAATATAATAATGTCAAATGTGTCAGTACGCTTAAGTCTGTCTTGAATATATTGAACTTAGATATTGGACAATATTTTACTTAAATGATGTATTCACCGTGGAAAAATTGCACATACATATAACACAAACTTTAGCGAATATGTGCATGGTACTGACTGGAAGTTTTATCACATCAGAACTAGAAATATTTCGAAAGAACAATTTTCGATGATTTACTTTACGTTTCGATTGGTATATAAATTTATATCCGCTACGCAATCTCTTCGAACATTGTTCAACTGACTCGGCTTGTCAGAATAAAACAACCCTGGAAATTTATGTGTTTTATCATAAAATTTGTGGCTCTTATTGTCTTTCTAAGGGGTATAATAAATATTTACGATGTAAAGTTTATTGTAGGAAAAAGATCAACAATCAGACAATAATAAATAACGTCAGTAACTCTCACTCACTCTCATATCAAAAGAGAAGTCGAGTTTATAATTCGTATATACCTTGTGTATCTTTTCTGCTGGACTGCTTCTAGTAAATTATATATAAATGTGTTCTAATGTGTGCTGTAGAGTTTTAAAAAGGCTGATAGGATATGACCACACGGTGCTTTGATGAAAGACGTCATCCGACTAGTCAATTAATAACATTAGGAACAACCTTTCAATTTTTCTTACATTTTAATTAACATATTCAAGTTCAATGTATATTTTCAAAGCGTATGTAATGACTTAGTTCTCGCCGTTCTTACCAGCCCTTTCATCTATAATAAAATAATTGTGATTTAGCTAGTATTTGCGTACAAGTTTCAAAGCTCTAAATATGATTCCCTGAATATGATTTGGTTTTTCGAAGAAGTATTTGATTATAGTGGCACTAAACACGTTTTAAAGTGGATAGAAAACAAGTTATTGCAAACGAACTTGGGAAAACGTATATTAGGCCAAGCTCAATATAAAACGCTAAGACAGTGATTTAGGGCAATGTGGCGCGTGCCCAATGAAATGATTAAAGTAAACTTATCATATCAATATCGAAGACACAATATGAATAAAAAAAACAGAATGCACCTATTTTGACTAAACTTAGCTAAAACATTGTTTTTGCGATGTCCTGCATAACCGATACTAAGCTGGAGCATATTTTCTCTTCCGTGGCGACGGGACGCATGTCATAAGGAGCACCAATTAGTGTGGTTCCACTTTCTGAACCTGCACCTGGTTGTATTAAACTGAAAAGCTTCATTGTAAGTGTTTATTTTCTTGGTAATATTTGTTACAGTGAAAGGTGAAACAATAATCCATGAAAACGATTATTAACTAATTAATCGTGCAATAAACAAAGGCCAAAAAGGAAATAATCTCAAAGTACGCCAAGAACAATCACATCATAGGAGTTAGATTGTAATCAAATGCACAAGGTGAAACTATTATTCTTGAAAAAACAACATCATTTACTCATTGATTGTGGAATAAAGAATGGGGGAAAAGGATTATAATGGCATAGTAAGATTAGGAAAAGTATTCACCATTGGAGTTCCGTGAACAAAAAACAAATGCCATCATTGAAAGCTTTGAATACGTAACTATTCAAGAAGGAATGAGTTCTCCGGTACAAGGGAAGAATGATGAAATGACCTAAATTGAAAAGGAAACCTTTAAAAACACACACTCAATCTTCGATTTTAACTTTTTTTTATTATATACATACATCATTCTGAACATGTTACCCTTACTTTCAACTTGAAATCAGTTTTAGCTCGACTATAGATTCGAAGAATATGTTCCCTATTATTATGGCTTACTGATTATCTCAGTGAAAGAGAACAGAGTGTTGTCTGGTACAATGTCAGATATGGTTTCAGTATCTGCCGGAGTTCCACAGGGTTCAATTCTTGGACCCATACTCTTTCTTGTCTTTATAAAGGATATCGTACGGGAAATAAAATCACCCATACGTCTTTTCGCAGATGATACACCCCTGTATATTGTTGTCGATGATCCTTTGTCTGCAGCTCAGCAACTAAATGATGACATGAACAAAATCCATATGTGGACAGAAAATTTGGCTTGTAACCCCGCAAAAACCGAATCATTTTTCATATCTTGAAAAACAAACAGACAGGCACCTCCACCTATTTTTATAGATAATGTTCAAATAGCGGAGGTTACTACTCATAAACATCTCGGCGTCACACTCGCCAATAACTGCTCATGGCATGAGTATATTAACACCGTCAAAACCAAGGCATGGAAACGTATTTACCTCATGCGATCATTTAAATACGTCCTTGATCGCAAATCGCTATAAGTCTTATATAAAACATATATTCGGCCACTATTGGAATACGCAGATGTAGTTTGGGACAATCTAACGCAAGCTCAAGAAGAGGACCTAGAAAAGGTTCAGCATTAGGCAGCGCGAATGATTTCCGGAGCAAAGCGACTTGTCTCCATTTCAAATCTTTATATAGAAACAGGACTTGAATCTGAAGGAAGGAGAGAAGACGGAAAGACAAATTCACTCTTTTTTACAAGATGTTTCATTCTCTTACTCCAGCTTATCTCACTACACTTATTCCATCGCGAGTTGGTGATACAAGCTCTTACAATCTTCGGAACTCTGTGAACCTTTGTAATATTCCTTGAAAAACTCAGCAGTTATTTAATTCGTTTCTTCCAACCACAATATCCTTATGGAATACACTTCCGGAAACTGTTCGTTCTTCGACATCCCTGTTCTCCAAAATACAATCTTAGCAAGAATAAAAAAATCAGTTCCAAATTTCTACTATGAGGGCGATCGCAAATTGAGCGTCATACAAGCAAGGCTGCGGGTGCATTGTAGTAATCTTAATGAACATTTGTTCTCTGAAAACATTATCAATAGTCCAAATTGTCAATGTGGTGAAATCGAGGACACCTACCATTTCTTTTTCACCTGTCCCCTTTATCGTGCACAAAGGTATTATCTACTCGAATATCTGTCTACTATTATGCCTATGTCACTTCAAGTACTACTGTTCGGTTCAAAGAATGCCACGGACTTGACCAACTCAACGATATTCAATCACTTCAACACTACATTCGCCAAACTAAACGCTTTTGATCTAATTAAGATAATTAGAAAAAAAAACAGATTCTACAACTGACCTGACCTGTACATGTCCTGTCCCGTCTTCCCGCTTCTTGACGTTTCTCTCTCTCTCTCTCTCTCTCTCTCTCTCTTGCTTCTTTCCTACTTCCAACGCATTTTGCTAATTCCTTCATTTGTCATTCACCTTTCATCTTATCTATCAAATTATAACGGTACCGAAAATATAAACATCATAACAACATTTACACAATAACAAGCAGCTTTAAAGTGTGACAGAAGCGAGGCACAGTATAAGCTTATAAGCTTCCTTCTTAATTCTGTCGTGAATATTTTGTTATGTGCATATATCACTTGCTTACTTTGCCTGTACTACTATGTTAGAAAACTTTTTATTATTGATTATTCTCTAACCTTGTTTATTCCTTAAAATGTATCTTATGAAATAAATATTGTTTAAACCAAAAAAGAGAGCTATGCTTCTCACCCAAGCGTCGGCGTCGGCGTCAAACCTTGGTTAAGGTTTTGCATGCAAGATCCTTTAAGTATTCCCAACAATCTTACCTACTAAATTAATGTATTTAGATAACACTTATTTGAATATAATGCAAAAATGGGCCTTTATTATTTGACTTAGAAATTCCGGTTAAGGTTTTGCATGTTAGCACACACAGATAATTATCTCAGCAACTACTTGATGTATTGCATTAAGACTTTATATAATGGTACTCAACCATCCAACCTACTTGAATAACCAAGTTTGTTAACTGTATGCTAAAAACAATGGCCCTTTATTTTTCGACTTAGAATTTCTGGTTAAAATTTTGCATGTGACCACATGTATGTTAATATCTCAGCAATTACATCATGTTTTGCATTGAAATCTAATTTTGCAGTGATGCATGCATGTTTCGCCAAAACATCTCAAACCTTACACTGAAAAGCGGCGGAATAGTCGAGCGCGCTGTCTTCGTTACAGCCGTACGTTGTTGAAATCTTTATGTTCCAAATACTTGAGATCATCTATCCCATTTTAAAGATGACTAATTTCGAAGATTATTTATTGAAATTATGTCTAAATTTACCATTTAAATGCAGTTTAAATGTAACCAGCACTTAATTCAATATTAACAATCGTTTTTTTCTTCTATAACACATGTACAACTGAAGCTAAGTGGAAATCACTGTAAAAACTCAATCTATTATTTAATTTGTTAATATCATTTCATAAATTCTTGTTTGATTTTTTTAAGCATTGGCTTGCACAATAATTATTACACACAATAGATCGCTTGGTGTGGTTTTAACCAATGAATCAGTAATGATATTATAGTCATAGCATTGCATTTGGAAATTTTGCTAGCTAAGATTTAATGGTTTATCTAGACTAAGTAAAATGTACAGGCATGTTTCAGAACGGTTATATTTCCTTCTTTTATGCACGAAAGACCACTTTCGGTGTGGAATAAAACAGTTACTAAATATTGATTTCCGCAGTTAGCTTTTTAAAATTTCAACAACTCTGAATAAATATTATAATCTGCACATTTCAATGATCATTGAAATGAGATATGGAATAAACCTCTCTTATAACTGTATTATGTGAGTCTTCACAGATGGGCACTGGGGACAAATAGAAGAAGAAAATGATTGCATATTATTATGAGGTTTTATATCATAATTAAATCAAGCTCCGTTTTTTATTCGGCGTAACCGAAGAAGCATTATGATGTTTCATAAAATATTCACTAGTCCTCTTTACAAGATAATAAATGTTTGTAACACAACCTTGAATAATGTAACATACATAACAAACAATCATACATATTTGTTCATATATTATGATATAACACTTTTTTTCTGTCAACTGGTAACACGTCAGAACGTGCCTGACAAGACCCCAAGCCAGTATGCAGGTCATCACAACATATCCAATAAAATAAGAATACTTCCTTAATAAAATATAATTTGTCGTTAATTTCTCTGACCAACTTCTTAAGTTTAAATCGAAGACGTTTACACCAAATTAATGTCTGATTATTCAAGTAAAACTGACGAAATGTTCAAAATGCATTTTTTTACATTTTACTTTATATAAGCTTTTAATATTTTAATATTTGTTATCTGTCTGTTAAGTAGTGTGACGTTTTGTGTTTCACGTAAGGTGTCTACAAGGGATTGAACCTTGCAACTCTAAACAGATAACATGTGGAATGTTTGGCTACCTGGCTTGTCCTTGTAGTTTCCAGTATATAGTTTAATGGCAGAGAGACCTCAGAGTGACCTCAGTATAGCAGACGATCAGCGATCAATACATTGGAGACGACGATAAAAATGAATATACAAACATAAACGTACTTACCTTATCAATGTTTAGGAATACATAATTTGGTAACCGTCTCCGGTTGCTTTCTACTCTGTTAGTTAAATGGTTACAGATGTGATCTGCAGTATTTCTTACAAAATTTGAGACACTTCTTATAGCTGTACTTATTTCAATTAAATATATAAGAACACCGTTAAATAGTTTACGTTCAACGAACTTGTTAATCATGTGTTTTTTCAACAAAGTAATGAACACTCACCCTTTCTTTAGATGGAAGAGTCCTTAATTGATTTTAAGGTAATATGTTGAACTGTGAAAGTGTTTTTGATGAGGGTTAAGAGGTGCTAAGTAATGAAATGTAACCTTATCAACTTTAGATGGTATTTCAAGTATGCTTTCGGAAATTAATGCAAATATCTTAATCGTTCCGCAGCAATCCGGGTTTAATGATCTTTGAAAACGATGTCTTTCGTATCGATAAAAATCAAGAGATAAACGGCACATACGAATATGCTGTCGCTTTAGGAACCCTAGAACCTGTCGCAGTTATGCGAAGATGAGGATGCTATTGCAGCTGTTGTGCTTACGTTGTAATACAGTCAAAGAAAAAGAATCAGTTAAAACAAAAACAGATCTGACATATTTTTCAGACTTGTTCAATGTGCATTGTCTACATTTACATACAATTTTCATATATCATGTCGATGTGTCTATAAAATATGTAGTGGTAAATTGTACATATATATATGCTGTTATATTAAGTCATTCGCTTGCTTCTCAAATAAAACATTATTTTAAAACATAAAACTTTTATCATTTCTTACAATAAAACAGGAGCTTCTTTGATATAAATTGAAATTTATTTAATTTATTCCTGACATTTACGTTCAATAATTGAAGAAATCTGTCCACTTAAAGGCCTTGTTTAAGCCTTCTATAAGTGACCCTCCCCCCTCCCCCCCCCCACAAAAAACCACAACCGTGTACAGTATACAACTTCTGTGTATTGATATTTATCTAAATCGCCTTGTGCTGCTGATCAGATCCCCGATCTAAGTGTCCAGCTGTGCAGTTTTAGAGGTTTTATTATAGAAATGGACAATACATATTGTTTTAGTTGTTGTTATTGTTTTCAAATGATAATAATTTTATTATTACCATGCCTTTTTATTTTAAGAGTGATGTTATACATAATAGCTAATTGATATATTTTTACCAGGAAGCTTTACAATTTTGAATTCAACAATGGTGACCATGCATTTTAAATGAATTTAATATACATATAATATATCTATTTAAAAACGTATGACTCTTAATTGTTAAGTTTTTATTTCCAATCAGTTAAATTAATAAAAACATTAGATATGCATATTGTTTATATGTATTAGTGAGACAATGAGATTATCTTCTTGAAAACTGTCAACTCCAAATGGCCCTTTGCCAATAAACAAATACACAGGAAATGGCTCATAATGTGACGCTAGAGCAATAAATAGGTGATACACAGCAGGGGATTATCATGCCGAACATTCCTTTAAACAAGGCCTTGAAGGGTGCTTAAAGTAACATTTTTTTAAATATGTTTTCATACATCAAAACAACATGGACATATACAAATACAAGTAAATTCATCTTCCATATCATAAGTTTCACAAACTAGAGAAGTTCCTTTAGAGAAGTTCGGTTTCCGGCATACCTACCAGTCTGATTTCTCAGTGGAATACAGATAATCAGATAACAAGACTGCTGTATTCTTATTACTGATATATCTCTTCCAGACACTATTGACATGAGACGCGTCATTTAACCATAGCAATAATCAATCTAAGTTGTTACAAACTATTGGTATTCCTTAAATTGTCGTTTGTTATGGTGAATCTCAGACAAAATGCAATCACAGTTCCTTAAGGTAAACATAACACAAGTTATGTGTGGCTGATCCACTACCTTAATATGTTTAATAATATAATTTTACTGTGTATTTATATGGTATATTGTGATTGCCATTGTTTTTTGCGTCAAACGTATGTCTACGTCACACACAAAGTTTTTTTTTTCATTTCCATGAGAGCAGGACAGGAGACATTGTACGCTACCATATTGTGCTTTCGTGAGCGCTTCCTTTAAATTCGCGCAAGTTTACTTATTTCTATTTTTTATTTAAACATTCCGCGTTCGTGCATTTGTATGATATAGTGCAAAATAGCATTATAGGCATTTAAACAAAGCGTATCAGATGTGGGCCAAAATTTAATATAATAACAAGTACATTATATAAATAGCGTTTTGCGATATCTAATAGTATGGGAAACATATCGGAAAATATTTCTTTTATTTTTGTGAACTTTTACCTGCCTTATCAATTTTTTACGAATATTACGTACGGATATTGAGGGATACCTAATTCCGTTTATAAAACGCATTGCTTCATTGTAGATCGATCAAGTTAAATTTTGAGCAGGGTTTTTTAGAAAAATAAAGGAATACAGATGCGTAAATTTTTTACAATGCATTCACTCAAATCTGCAATATTTAATTAATTAAAACGATTTTCATCATTAGTATTTGGCATATCAAAGTCAAAGTCAAAGTCTATTGTCAAAAGGCCTCCGGCTCATACACAAACACAATAGCATACATATATCAAACATTCATGATAGATAGTGATAATGACATGTTATGATATCAAACTCAAATGTCCATAAAATATTTTCTTTCTTCAACATAATGAATAAACATTGCTAAATAACGTATTTTCAAAGCAATTGTACTAGACATTAAATCATAAAATTTATCAATAGTAGGGTTTTCTCGATAGTATTTTGCAATATAAACATTCCTTAAAACATAATATAAAGGAATTATCAACAAAAAATGGAATTCATCTTCAATATAACATTTGCAGTATTGTCAAGTGCGTTCTTCTCTCTGTATCCCAAAATGTATCCCGGTTTCAATAGAAAGATTATGTACACAACATCTGAATGATGCAAAACATTTACGAAATTTAGCTACATCTTAAACATAAACATATGTTTCAAGTGTTAAATTTGTTTTATATTGAGAATATAATGATAACTTTCTATTCGCTATTCATCTGGCTCTCCTTATTTGCAAATACTGATCTTTTAACCTATTAGTATACTGGAATGAAAACAACATAACATTATTGACATGTTGGGTTTCCCAAATGTAGCAAAAGCCGTTACTATATAAATTGTCTCTTACAGTAGTCACCCAGTCACAAAAGCCAATACTATCATAATATAAAAGCATATTATAAGATAATTTAGGTTATCTAGTTTACGGCATATTAAGAAGACGAATCCAGTATTTAATACAACGTTTAGATGAATATATATATACATAGGAAAACGTCCCAAGTCACCTAAAACCACATCATTACAAGCGTTTTGTTGAACATTCAAGAACCTCTTGCATCCCAACATATAAACATTATCAATGCAAACCATATCCGTGACGTATAGTTTCGTTTTTTATCCTTAATCAAATGTTAGATTTCTTCAAATCTATCAAATAGTATAAACTGAGTAATGTTTATTCGATACATCAGGCTTCAGTTTCCAAAGTATGGAGAATCCTTACCGTGTAAAAATATTCTGTCAATAAAGAAGCTTTAATATCCCTGTCAGACATAATTATGATATGTTCAAGCATGTTAAAACAAAAATATAATGTGCATGCACGTTTGACAGCTTGCATCGTTTTTTAGAGGTGATTTACACTGTCTAATCTGACTGCCCTGGCATCGTTAATAAAAAACTTACCGAGATATAGCAATATTTCGATTACTCAATCGCTCACTTGTCTTTACGCATCTCGATAATAGTAAAAGAATGTTATACGCTTATCGGAGAGTCAACATCGAAGTTGAATGAAATTCCCTCTTAAATACACTTCAAGTAGTTAAAGATCAGATCTTGATAAATGCATCACACACACACACACACACGCACACGCACGCACGCACGCACGCACGCACGCACACACACGCACAGAGAGAGAGAGAGAAAGAGAGAGGGAGAGAGAGAGAGAGAGAGAGAGAAAGAGAGAAAGAGTGAGAGAGAAAACACAACGTTTATCTACTCAAAGACACGTTACAAAAGGTTTTTCATGTAGGCATACGAGTTTTATATAAATATTTGATCGAATTTATCATAGGTCTGTGTAACAATGAATAATCGAAACGTCGTTACATTGACAAAATGATTGCACACATTTATACTTATAGATGGCTTAAATCAACCCTTAAAATGTTTGTCGATTTATTGAATGGTCATTACTCAAGTTTGACAGCTTCTTAGGGGAAAAGATGAAATGATTCTTCAACCTTCACTGTTATTTAACGCGTAACAGTTTCATCAAACCATAGCAATCAAATCTAATATGCGTGTCAACAGTTGACGATGCACTTAATAGTTACATCATGTTTATGTGGACTTTATTTGTGTTAATATTTTAAGTATAGGAATAAAGTTAGGAATAATGGGAATTGTCTTCGTTTTGCATTGAAATTAAATATTCGTTCATTGCCAAAGAGCAATTTTAAAGGACGTTTGGGAACAATGAAAATGTTTGACCTAATTGCCGAAGGCATATTTGAAACACCATTAAAAGTGAATGCAACATAAACTGTCATTTCCCTTCAAGTAGCTTAAACTGTTCAACAAATTGCCAACAAAACAGAAATTAAAGAGTCGTTCGTTGAAAAGTTTGAAAAAGTTTACTTTGTTTTTGTTTTCAATTCGTTTCGTTAGTCTTTAAAATAAAGAGTGCTCTTTTGTTAGAAGTAGTTCATAAATCAGATTCAAGTGTCTTATAAAAAATACGAGAATAAGACACAATCAATGCCGATACTATCATCAATACAAATCATCATCGACACGAAAAAATATCATAATGGGCATAGCCAGAGACGGTTCAAGGATTAAATATTGTTCACAAATATTGCCGTTAGATTAATGTCAAATGACTGAGTACGCTTAAACTGTCTTAGATTTATGGAACTAAGCATTTGGACAATATGTTACTTAATTTATGTATTCAACGTGGAAGGAATCCCCAGAAATATAACACACCGAATATGTGATTGATAATAACTGGAACTTACGTGACGTTAACGTCAAATATGATAAATATCGTGAGTTTGCGCTTAAAAAGAACTAGATACATTCTGAAAGGGCAATTTTTAATGACCTTCTTAACGTTTCGAATTGTGTATCAATCTATATCCGCTACGCAATCATGTCGAAAATTGTTAAACTGGCTCGGATTGTCAGAAAAAAACAATCGTATCATAGAAATGTAAATATAATAAAATTTGTGGCATGTATTGTCTTTTAAAGAGGTACAATGAATATTAGGAATGAGAAATATATTGTTGCACATAGCTCAACAATCAGTCGTGTTCAGTTATTGATAATTAAATATTTGACGTCAGTAACTCTCAATAACTCTCATATAAAAGGAAAGTCGATTTTCGTATTAATGTGAATACGTATACCTCTTGTTCATCTTGTTTGCAGGACCGCTCCTAGTAAATTATATATCAGTTTGTGTTTATGTGTTGTCGAGTTTTACGAAGACTGGTATGATATGAACACACGCTCGTTGATATACGTAATGTTTTGATAAAAGAAGTCATCTGACAAGTCAATTTATTAAATTAGTAACAACATTTTAATTTCCCTTACGTTTTAATTAACATATTTAAGTTCAATGTATATTTTCAAAGCTCAAAAAATTATACGTAAATGATACGTAAGTTTTTGTGAAAAAACACCAGCCCTTTCATCTACTGTGATTGAGCCAGTTTTTTCGTTCAAGTATCGAAGCTCTTAAAATGATTTACTTAATATGATTACTGTCCAGGCTGGATACCCGCGGGTATCGTGATGATATATTTGTTTTATATGCAGACTGAAGTTTGGCTGGCTTTATGTACATTAACATGATCAACAAGTACACCAGATTCTGGCCTTCTTTGAACAGAAAGACATTTATTCAAATGGTGTTTGATAACTATAAAATTTAAGCTTGAGAGCATTTTAACAATATTATTTACATAGGTAAATGATAATTAAGGTTTTCCGACCAACGCTCGAAATTTCAGGGGACCATGACATCTCTTTTTCCGGTATATTTTTTTGTACCAAAAAACAGAGTTGTTCATTCATCGCTGATGTTTTTATTTTCGATTTTTGTAAGAGTATTTGATTCCTGTTATATTAGACACATTTCAAAAATGAACTGTTAACAAGTTTTAACAAACGATCTTTGGAAAAACAAAGTGTAGGGCAAGCTTAATACTAAATGATACATTTTAACTAGCTGAGACAGTCATTTTGGCCATGTGACGTGTGCCCCATGAAATTATTAAAGTGAGCTTATCATGTCAATGTTGAATAATTTACATCCGGATGCACCACTCAAGATTAAAATTAGCTTAAACGTTCCTGTAGATGTCCAACTTAATTTATTCTACGTTGGAACGAATGTTCTGTTCAAAAGAGAGGGGGGAGCACACTTGTCCCATATATATATATATAATATTATTTTGAGCCAGCATCTGGTTCAATCATGCTGTATAGCATCGTTCTGAATTTTCTATTTTCTTGTCAACATTTGTTTTTGAGTAGTTACAGCAAAACGTGAAACGATTATGTATGAAACCCATAATTAACTAATAAATTGTGCAATAAACACAAGCCAAACATGAAATTACTCGCTTAGTTCGCCAAGAATCATTTAACCATTCGATTTAGAATGCAATTTAAAGCGCGAGGTGAAACGATCTTCTTTGAAAAAAATCATTAAATTATTGAGTGCGTAATAAACAAAAGGGGTAAAGGAGATAACGGCATAGTAAGCCTAGGATCATTGAAGGCATTGAGGACGTATCTATTCAAGAAAGGCTTTATATTTTTAGAAGTTGTTACAATGTACAGCTACCTTTTATCTTGTGCAGTTTCAGTATATCTATTCTTATAAATAGCCCAAGGTTTGGTCGCATCTTGTAATGCGCCGTAAAAGGATTGTTCCCTGACGAGATAATCCATTTCCAGACTTAATTACCCAACGCGGCGATAATTGTCACGTGATACTTAAGACAGTCAAGTAAATTGATTGGCCGTGCTAACGGTTCCCTAACGGCGGTATCGTATATAGAATGACAGTATACACCGGAGTTAATAATGTGTCTAGTAAGATGAGATCGACATTATTAACGAGGAAGTGATACGGGATCGTTGTAAGCGGAAACGGTGCGTTACAAACTAAAAATTCGATGACAATCAAATTTGCAACGATGATCTCTAGTGAATTCGCGAAAAACGCTCCTTACTTCAAGGTTTCTATGAATTCGAGGCTGCGTTTCCTCGATGTGATTTGAAACGAGATTCAATAAGGTAGTTGTTAAAGCGTCTTAAAGACTCCGAGTTGCCTGGTAAGCGCACTCGTATCTCAACGAAACGACCCGGGTGCGAATCCCGGTCTGAGCGCATTTGAGTTTGGTTAGTGGTCACCAAGCTGGACAAGTTGAGTTTCTCCGGGATCTTCGGTTTCCCCTACAAGACAACACTTTCGCGCAACATTAAAGATTCAAGGTCTAAAGAATAAAAAACGTAAATTCACATTTTTCATTAGAATTAAAGGGCTTTTACGATTTAAAACGATGTGGATCTTCACCGTCGTTTTTGAATATTACAAGTTTTGTCATTTTGTTCTGTACAAGTATTGATAACAATTCTTTCCATTTATGTTATTGCATAACCAACTTCCTCTTAAATAAGTGCGTTCATTGACAAGATAATTCCATCCTTGTCAATCACTCGTAAAGCATTACTCTTTCTTGTTTCCAGTTCATTTTCAAATTACTTCTGTAAGTACACGATAACATTACAATCCGGTGTTAGTCTTCGAGACAATCAAGTGATACAATCGTAAACTGGAATGTAATTTATGTTTTACGACTTGTTTTAAAATGATTGGTTGTTGCAAAATAAGAATTAAGTCGCAAATTTATTTTGTTTTTCAACCAGACCATCCTTAGATGAATAACGTTTATTCGCGAATTGAAAGTAAAGTTTGGAATATGTCAATGCCACCCAGGGAAAGATATATCACATAAAAGTATTATTAGGATCATGAATAAACATAGGTTCCCTCTTATTGACAATTGTATCGTATGCCCAATTGTTTCGAATGGGTAATATCAATCCCTCTTATTAGCGACCGAAACGTAGGATTAACTTTTCCAAGACGTCATATTATTTATTTCCTATTAAATGGTTTGATTGGTCTAATGAGACCCAATGGTTTGATAAGTCAAATGAGACCAAACAAATAGTTTTATTGGTCAAATATGACCCAATGGTTTGATTGGTCAAATGAGACCCAAACAAATGGTTTGATTGTCAAATACGTTCCAAATAAATAATAAGATCGGTCAAATTAGACCCAATATTTTGATTAGTGAAATAAGACCCAATGGTTTGATTGGTCAAATAGGACTCAATGGTTTTGATTGGTCACCCAATAAGTTATAATTTATACATTGTACATTTCACTTTTATTCTAATTGGAGATATAAACTAACATTCTTTATACATTTGCTTTAGGCACAACACGCTGGGCTATCATGTAATTGTAACCAAATTAAACTGAAAGAAGAATATTTCGAAAAACATATGTATGCGTTATATCTTAATGGCATATATCAAGAAAAGGTAATGAAGGTATATATTTATCTTAATATTTTTTTTCTCTCTGAAATGCAAAGGTTTTTTTTTTTTTCTTAAAGTAGTATGCACCAATGCCAATTGCAAAGAATTGTTACGTATTAATTTACTATATATTTACTAAAAAATAATTTTGAAAATCAAAAGTCAGAAGAATCCTCTTCAAATTAACAAATTCAGAAAAAAGAAATAAATTGCATTCGCTATCATGACCAACACCCTATAATCCAAATCACAGAAAAGACTATGTGAACTTTAAGGTCAGCTTCATATTTTTTTCCGTCGCAAGAACATTGAACGGTGTTAGAATGCAAGCTGTACTTTTCGACGTTGAATGCATAACACCAGAGGCTTATTTCAGACAATAAAACTATTATCCCGCCCGAATTCTAATTTGACAGTCAGACATTATTCAAAGAAAGAAACAAATCCGTTTTTTTTTAATCAGAACAGAACAGAATTTTTATAAGACGTGTAACATCAAAAAACTTAGTCAAATAAAATCAAACACATTTACAAATATATCTTCAATAAGACATATAATACAAAACCGATATCGGTTGAATGCAAAAAGAAATGAATAAGTATTCAACCAACTTAAATGTCTATTGCTAATCAAACTATAATTTTCCTACAATTGGTTCTACAATAAATGATTGTATAACGCATATGTCTCTACTAATCTCTGTCAGGATGGTGTTTAATTGAGATGTGGAACCAGGAAAAGGAATGAATTTCTATTGTTTAACTACCAGTATATATATTCCCGATTTTAATAGATACCGTTTAAGCGTTTAGTACTAACCCAGAGCAACTGTGGTTTCTTATTAACAGTAGCAGCACAATTTACTAAGCATCAAAATATTTTATTTATGTCTGTCAGAAGTTAATAGCAGAGCCATTTCATGATAGAATCTTTACTGAAATAGTCATTGTGTTTCTGATCGAATGTTATCAAAAGTGATATGATCAAATTATGCAGATTCGAAAATGTTATCACTATAAAGGAGCACATAATAAATCTACACGTGATCATAACAAAGCAAGCATATGTTAAGTGTACAGTCTAATCATAACTTTAGAATTTATAGCTACGAGGCCACAACTTCCAATGTTAAAAAAGCCCTAAAATGTTGCTAATTTTTCTATCTGTACACTTATAGTATGCCGTTTTAGTTTTGATCATTAAATTCAAATGAGTTTAACCTAATACTGCAATCAACTAAAATATGCTTTGCACATATTAAGTAAAACCTTTACTGTTCCCATTAAGGACTCGACAGATATTAGGAATAAGGCGTATAAATCAATGACACAGCTTTTGGAATCCCTTACAAATACAATAGGCTTAAGGAATATACTAGCAAATGACAGTAGTCATGAGAATTTTTATACTAAAGAAAATACATAAACATATAAACGAAGTGCAGTAACCATAGCCATGGCGAGATAAATTTACTGTCATTAAACTCGAAGCATTTGCAATTATCACAATAAATATAATTTACATAATTTTTGGATTTCAAATTTTGAACGCCCGGATATTACAAAAAAGTGCAATACTGAATGCATTTATTAAATACATGTTTACATTCGACAAAGAACGTGACAAGTAAATATCAAATGACAATAAAAGCTGGAAATACCATTTATAATGTGGAAGTAAATAGGGGATATTATGATAAGACGCTTTATCTAGTGACCTGCATCACGTTGTGTTCGGTGTGTTAATACGTATCCTTGAAGACAACAGGTCGAGACGGATACGTGTTAGGTCACCGAACGATCTTGTTCTTTTTACGGATAATGCGATTACAAATAGCATAGCTGATGTAGCGTTGAGTTCAATAATCTCATCGAAAGATTACAGAAACTTTGTCAGTTAAGATGGAACAAAACGACACAAGGCGCCGCCACAAAGATGCGGTATTAAGATTGTTTGTATTACCTTTTGTGACATCTTCCAAATGAATTCGCTCTACTTGAATTGCACTTGAGGCAATAAAAGCTTTGGACGTGAGGTAATAAATTACTAGTTATAGATGCGATTTACGAGTTATTTTTAAACGAAATGTAGTGGGATTGGAAATGTTACTGCTCTGTTATTTGGAGTTTTATTTTGAAACATGTTGCCCTTGTAAGAAGCATTTTTCTAGCGTTGCTTAGATAATATAAAATGTAAACAATGCAAAATTACTTTCAAGTAACCTTAGAGTTGCACTATTAATTTGTATAAAAAATATCTACACATTTAGTCAAGTAATATATTTAGTTCAGGTGACATCATATACATATATCGGTTAAGTGGAAACATATCTGCATTAAATCAGTTGGATAAGCAATAAAAATGCAAAACAACCTGCAACTCGTATTGATATTCAGTACTTTCATGTTTACTTTAAAATTTCTGGCTATTTTCGAAACACTTTGTACATATATCGGCCCATGTCACTTTAAGAGAACTTGCGAAACACAACGTGCACTTTCACGTGCAAGTAAAGCAGCATTGAACGACGTTTTGCGAAACTTTATATTTCCAACTGTATCGGTAGACTTACCAATTGTACTATTTAAAAGCTTAACTCGACGATGAATCATTTTGTACGAGCCTTCCTTTAACTATACGACTTAGGGCACATTTTTACATTTATCCTTGCCATCGACTGAACGGTATTCTTTTTTTACAAAATGCACATACCTTGATGAAGTAGTCTTCAAATAGTTCACACGTAAACGTTAAACTGCAAGCCGAGTTTCTCTGTATTTTACATTATAATTAAAACAACAACAAATTATAATATAGTTCTTCTTTTTCCGTATACTTAAATCATTTAGAGTTGATCAGATATGTGTGGATAGTAAATACACAACCCAACTTAAACTTTGATACGCTCGGATATGCTAGTTACATGAGTACAAGATACAAGAGGAACAATATACAAGATACAATAATCTTTATTTTAAGTCGGGGATATGTTTACAAGAAACATTAGCTCAATGGGCTATTTTACGACATGATTAATAATCATACATAACATATCAAACCATAACAAAGAGTTGGTGACATTGAAATAAAACATGTAGTTTTAAATATGTACAATAATGGAAAAGTATTTACAATAGCCGTTTCTTCATAATTGCATGCATAACATTACAAAATGTAAGATGGATTAGAGCATACTATATATATTGACAATATCAACTAGGTTTCTCGACCGTACGGCCAATCCCCCAGCGAACGGTTCTTCTAGTTGACATACTACTGTAAAATGGTTTGTTCTTTCAATAATCGTTTACATTTAAAACATCAAAAAAATGTAGGTATCATTATGTACATTGGAATTACAGGAAGTTACGACACAGCGGTATTTGTTCACTTAGTTCGTTGGCTCAATAGTCTGATTCTTGTTATTTCCATACCTGTGCGTCTTAACCTAAATATAGAGTATTGCAAATGGTATAACTAACTACGTCTGTTATGATACTAAGTTTTGAAATTCACTTTGCGCTTTAATATATTAAATTATTGAAATGATGGTGTATTTCTGTTTCTTGTGTGTGTGTATGTGTGTGTGTGTGTGTGTGTAAGCGTGTGTCTGTGTGTGTGTGTAAGCGTGTGTCTGTGTGTGTGTGTAAGCGTGTGTTTGTGTGTGTTTGTAAGCGTGCGTCTGTGTGTGTTTGTAAGCGTTTGTCTGTGTGTGTGTTTCTTTCCTATATTTGCAAGTGTGCTTTGTGCAACTAAACCAGCAGGTCAGTTTCATTACCAATTATATCATTCCATATAAAGCGATTCTAATAAATAAACAATTTAATAGTACGCAAATGCGTTAAAATATATTTCGGAAGTATGATTAAACATACACAATTAAGTTCCGTTCTGTAACATTGGAACAATGGCCAATTTTATTACCAAATGCTTTCAATTGAATTGAACGAAACAGGTTGTTATATTAGTGCAAATCAAATTCAAAATAAGTTTCCTTTTGCGTTCTTCCAAAAGAACTTGGCCTTCCCGTTCTACAGTCGACCTTTTAGCAATGCTTTACGTTTTTGTTTAAGATTTATTTTATGGTTCTTTATTAAAAACATTCCTGTTATTGGAAACTATACAATGATACAATCCACTGCGGAGTTGCATTTACATTTGATCATTTGTTTCGTAAACGTCTTGCTGTTTCTTGTCAATGAATATTAACTTTTATTGTACGGATCATTTCAAATGTTAAATGTCAAATTTATGTGGATATTTGTTGGTTAATTGAAAAAAGGCACACGAACGAAACAAACTCTGCTGAATTTAAGGAATCGTCTTCTGTTTCGATTGAAACAAGTCGTGCAATAAACATTGCCGCCAGATGTGCTTTGCCATGAGCCTATATAAGATATAATCTAATTTTATTTGCACAGCGTTAAATGGTAACTTAACACGATTATCCACATACATTTACTCATGTTTCACGCAAATTACCAATTGTTGACCGTCAATTAAGGGCGGATTCAAAACAACAACATACCACGTCAAACCACTTTCATATATCCGCATCTTACATTTAACATGTTTTCACTCGTTTTTGCCCAAAATCTTGTCAGCACATTACTGTATAATCAAATGGTCTTATTTGGCCACCTTTGCCAAAAAAACTCCAATAAGTGACCGGGCAGAACGAGGCTCAAATGTTCGTTAAATCAATATCACTTAACACCATTGCAGTCATTTCGCGAAACTAACATTTACAACTTGCAAAATACTGCCCTATGGAGCTAAAACATTAAATATTAAGTACAGGGTCATGCGTTCCAGCCCTTTTCTGAACCATACACTTGTTAGATAGTGCAATGATCTTAACATAACATAGGCAGGAAATACATGAGGGTGTATTTCCCTCCCCTTGCATTCCACATGCTACATATTTTCGATTCCTAAGTAAAAAATAATGTTGTACGATTTTGTGAATCTACGTTAAAAAAATGCAAACTATAGTGTTTCTGTGTTTTACCCTCGCCTCTTTCCCCGAGTCTCTAGTTCACTCCTTAAATGTCAAGGATGCGGGTTACCGCCTCTGAACAGACTGATAAAAGACTGATGTTAATTCTAATAAAGTTTAGAGTCGACTTTTAAAAGTCTATTCAAATGTATGCCGTTCCTATAAAATAGCTAAGGTTATACCAGTCTGGTTGGTTGTGTTTGGTCAGTACTCGTTCCTTGTCACGTTTGCATCTATGACGCTAGCTGTGTCTTGTAATACAACCGGTGCCAACTCCCCTATAATCTCTCGAAGTGACCCACGTCATGCGAGACTGATAAAAGGTTTCTCCTCTCACCTATTATTTACGTTAAGAAAATATTTATTTGGTTCTGGGAGGCATATTTCAGGAAACATAATGGGCTGTTATATAAAGGGGTTGTTTGGGTGTATTTTTCTACTATATCAGCACCACGATTAACGCTGTTATATAACGAACCGCGTTGTTTGGGGTATTCATTATACCGTGTCAGCGCCTTAATGAGTTTAGCTACATAAAGCATCGTGTTGATTGGGGTCACTATTTTTATTTTTATTGTTATTATTATTAATATACGATGCCAGCGACTGTATAGTGATAATGAATATATAGAAACTACTTGTTTTGGGTCATCTGTGTGGATAAAATCAAGAATGTGTCGTCGTGGTTTCAGGAAACTGATGTTTATTTTTATGAAATTAATACGCCAATTAATCATTCGATTATGCTTCACATAACTCAATCTAGGTAGAAAACATTAGTGAAACTTCCAGGTATATTATTATCCTCTTTTTTACAAGCATACATTTTTTTCTGACATTCATAAATGTTTAATTCGTGAGATATGCGTTTTTTTTGCAACGGAATAATCAACAAAAAATATTCTACTTTATGAAATAATTGATCGAGCAGGTCTAAAGGTTTCCAATAAATGTGTGTCATTTAAAGTAATAACATTTCTCTGCAACAGGTTCGTCTTGCGAGTTCGTGTAATTTATTTTTTACTATGAAATTTAAACGAGCATATTTGAAGATTTTATAAGTGCATTTGTAACATATTAAAATCTGCCTCGAAGTGTTTTCTAGAACATACCTTCTACAGGTAAAAAACCCTCATTAAAAGGTTCAAACATATTATATTTCTAGAATCATAATATAACAACACAATCAGATTGTTCACCTTTTGCACTGCAGTTATAATGTTCTTAAATGTACGATAATGCTGAGTTGTTTTCTCCAGGCCGGAAATCAGCCGACAACAGATAGATGTGTTTTAACTCTAGCAGTACAATTGTGCCGTGAAACTGAATTTAACAATGCAATGCTGTAGACCTAGTTGGCATGTAAAACGCATTAAAAATGCAAATGGATAAAAACATTCCATCAGAATAATAAAATTAGTTCCGAAATATTAAAAACTAACAAGTCTGAGTATTTCACAATAAACGATACAGAAGCACTTGAATAGGATCGCCAACATAGTTGAGCACTTGGTTGTTTAAGTCGATAGAAAGTCACTCTTTAACTTTATCCTTCCAGCGGAGCATCTTTCAGACAAAGTTGATATCTAAAAGACGTTCCCCGTTTATGTATTCGGATATGAGACGTTTCCGTGAAAGTCGATTGAGTTTGATGGCGAAGAGTTGTAGAAGTTACAATGAATGTAGATCGAGTGTATTGTCCAATTATTCAGCCGCTGGCTTGTCAAAAATAGTATGTTTGCTTTTCCCAGATGTCTTAGAAAGAAAAAAAACAACACAAAAACGTTAAATTTCCTGCTGAAAAGAATACGAAGATATATAATGGAAAGGAGCTATCATGAAATACTTTCAATTTTAGGTCTTAAGTTTTGTTAAAATTTTAACTGCAATGACAGTTATTGCAATTTTTGCACGGAATAACCTCCTCGTTTTTTTTACAAAATAAATGTGTTTGAAGAAAACAAATGTCATCAAATAATAGGAATGTGATGTTATAAATATAATCTTTTCAAAAACAGCACCTTGATACAGGTATGAACAGCATTCTGTTATGCATATCCTATCGCATTATGTTCTATCAAAATATGTTAAGAATAAAAAAATTACAGTACTTGCAAAACTTTTTTTTTGATGCACAAATTTCATAAGAACAACTGGCGCAATTAAATACGCGAGGGTTATAGAATACGGTGCTTTTAATTACAGGGTAGTTTGAAATGCAATTAAATCGATTAAACATCCTAGTCCACGCCTGTGTTCATGGTCACGTTGTCTGTGACGCTTTGTGTCTCTCTTTTAGTGTCTTTGATTTTCTTTTAAAACACGTCTTTAGCTAAATGTTTGATATTGGTGTATTTTTCTCATATTTTTATTAAGAGTTTTCTGTAATAAGGCCAATCGACTATATTGGTAGATATTTAATTGGTAATCTAAATGTGTGCGCCCTGTCTTAAAGGAGGGGCGGAAATCTATTATTGGTGCTTTTATTTAACTTCACAGATGCATTCCTAAACGTATTTACGAATAAATGCTTTATAATGTGTGTACCAACATACCTTTGAACAAGTGCTTGAGAGTTTAGTAGTAAAATTTTAGGAAGCACTAAATCAGCATTGTCTCATATCATCTCGGGAATGTTAAGCGTGTTGTAGTATTACACGATGCTAACTGTCTTGTAAGAGGGCTACTTCTTCGGCATTGTATTATGTTGTCTCGATAATTTCGAGACCTTAGTAGTTTTGCGCGCTGCCAGTTGTACTGGTTTACTGGTCCATTAAAAATGATACCGCTTCAAATGTTCCCCATATCGTTTATTTTCATTAAATGTTATAAACGTGTTCTTTTTTGTACTGTGATACAGGATGATGTCACACATGTTTTATGCTATGATAAATAAATCCGCCAATGATCAACGATTAAGCTTGATTGAATTGAGATAAGACGATGGTTCTAAATTGCTACTTTCCCTTTGTTTTTAAATTAGAGCACTCATACCTGTATATGTTATCTTTGACAAGACGATGCGAAATTAACACGAAATTGCTGTTTCCTGTCTGTTTCTCGTAAACGGTTCATTTGATCGTGTTGATAATATTCTTTATTTCATATTGTAAATTATTTCAACAGCTTCTTAATTCAACCAGATGTCAATGCTTTCCTCTCATGATAACTTGCTATAATGATGGAAACTCGCATTATAAAACGGCACCATTATTTGAAATATGAAAGTGTTCAGTTGCTAGTGAAATATTTCAAAGAAATATGCCCATCCTCGAACAGAAAGTCAATAAAGGTTAACGGATAGTTCCTGTTTTTTTAAGATTCTGTCATACTCAATGAAACTAATCTTATGCATGAATAAGAATTAAAAAAAAACTTAATATAAGGAAATGTGCCCTTAAACATGCATTGCTTGATTTAAGTGTTAGGAAATATATTCAAACTGCCTAATGGTTGTTTCACAGTGTATATTTTATAGACTTAATTCTGACATAGAAGAAATTGGAGCCAATCAGTTCAAACGAATTGAAACGCATGCTGTTTACGCAGAATAGTCTTAATCTAAACAAATACTGAAAAAATATTGCAGACAGTAATTTTTTTAGATAAAATAAATTGCTGCTGGTTATTCCACAAATGAACACGACAAATATCGTTATGGGTTTAAAAACGCATATTTCATTGACAATCCGAGCTTCAATCACAGCTGCATTATTCTAAACTCGTCAAATAGAAGACAGTTTATGTCTAATTTAAGTCCCATAGACAAACAAAACCAAATTAGTTATTGTCAAACTGTAGTTTTTATTAAATCGAACATAACTCCATGACGTTTTTGGCGTGCAGTTTTCATTTAAATACTAGTTATTGTCGGAATATTTGCATTGTCTTCAAATTTCCTTTGACGGCAGGGCCCAATTTCTGGAAACTTCTTTAGTCCTTAATAACAGGATTAAGCTAAGCTCACTATTTTTGTTTTTCAATAATTTGCGTAGCATTTACTTCTTTAAGAACTTTTATACTTTAGATAGGAATTATCTTTATGCTAATCACAATAAACTATTTTCCATAAAAAATCAATTTAAGCATTATTTTGGCTAATTAAAATAAGCTAATTAAGCCTGTTAAGCTTAATAAGGTTTGAGAAATTGGAGCCAGAAGACTTTTGAAAATACCCCTGGATTGTTTAAGATGTTTGCTACCATACGTCGTTTGATACACTGTTCCCTAATTCCTGCAATAATGAATTAAAAGATAATTGATGTTATAATTATTATATTCACTCTTTGTCGTGTTTTGTTTCTCTAGCGTCTTAAAATTGTATCTTGGAAGCTATTTTAGCCAGAATATAGGTGTTTAATTTACTTAAACAAAACAAAACTTTGTTTCACCTAATGTAAATGAGGTTTTTTTTCGTAACAATTCATGCCCGATATTGAATGTTTAGGTATCGTAGGTCATCGGTGAATAAAAAATGGTCCGTGCACGAATTCCGTTCTAAATGAAATTATACTTGACAATGTCTAACAGAAGTGATTATTCGAATATCAAATTTAAAGATGGTTTTGATCTTACATTCGAGTTTGCACATTTATAGATATTAGTGATTGCAAGGTTTTTGTTTCTAGACCCATTTGTAGTAAACAACTATATGTTAATTGGCAATTTACAGGGAAATCCCTCGACATAATAGTCAGTATTAGGACGACAGGAAAAAAGTCTATATAACATGTCTAATCTCTTGCATACCAGAGGTGTAAGTAAAAGCAATATATATTGATTACACACAGAGGTAACAAATGGCTCTTTTTTAAATTTGATATACCGTTATGGCATAATTATGGACGTCGATCACATACAAAGACAAGCCATTTCCGACGTTGAAATGTGTTCCTGCCTCCGTGAATTATGTTGCAAAAATTTGAGTTGATTATTACAGCAATACAAGCGGCCTGAGTTGTATCTATATCGGAAAGCGCCGGCGAGAACAAAGTTTTGGCATTTGTATCACATGAGTTTATGTTCAATATGTTTACCAGGAGGAAAGACGAGTATTTTTCTTGATAATGTTACTAGTATTTGTGTCAGCATTATAATTTGAAAATACCATAATGCGGAAAGCATTGCAGTGCAACAAAAATGATACTATGTATTGTTATTTTAAATAGTAAAATATATTTAAGTAAATTAATCTGTATAAATTAACGTTAAACTACACTTTCAAATATGGACATTTTAACGCAGCAAAATGAATCAACTGTATGTTATGACTACACTGTTCGAATAGGAACTGCAATAGGCATTTATTCCTCAAACGACTACTAGTCCATCTACGACAATCTAGAAAACGTGGAATATCATGTTGCTTTTAAAGAAATACCCCTTAAGGAATTGGTAGTAAAGGTCAAACTTTATTGCATAATAATTCTATTTGCTGTCGTCGGACATGTTTTGATAATAGTGGCCGTAGCCCACCGCAAGCGAATCTATTCGACTTCCAACTATTTCGTCGTGAACTTGGCAGTGTCCGATCTTCTTGCGACCGGTTGTTGCATGTGGGTGCGACTTGTGGACGACGCCACAGAAGGATAAGTGCTTTGAAACCTATTATGTTAATTAAACTCATTCGCTCAAGGTAGGACACATAAATTGGTGGGAGCGTAACATATAAGCTCATTTCTTCAATGCAGAAAAAATGGGTGTTTAGAAATCTTAACCTATATGATTACACCATCTGTTAAAGGAACGGATCGTGCATCTAGAAACCTTTTTTATACAGATTTGAAACTTATTTGCTCAATGAAATGTAAAATGGGTATGCATGCCCCAGTCGAGTGAGTGCGCAACTCCGTCTACAGAGGTCTCGAAAGGTCGACCGGTCCATAAAAATTGAACTTAAGTTTTTAAGCGCGACTGTGAATATTTCATATAAATTATAAATTATGTATTGATATTGTGTAGACTGATGTTCATGCTGTTTTTACAATTGAGTTAAATAAAAAAAAGTCAGCGACATACTTAGACAATGCAAATGTTATTGTTTTTTTCATAAAACACATATTGTGTTTTGTTTAGCAAGAACAGTTTGCATGCTGAAATTGACACAAATCTTGTGTAATAAACATGTCACATTTTAAGTAATTGGGGTTGAACAATTTTTGTCATGTTCTGAACAAATACGTAAATAAAAAAAAATACCTTTAAGTAGTAAAGGAAATAGTAGACCACAGTGTTTAAAATAGCGTTAAATCTAATATACAAACTACTTTTAATAGCTGTTTACGTGTACTAAACAATCGTTTACATTGAAATAAACACATTAGTTTACCATTCATGTTATAACACAAATTTACTAAGAAACGTATCGTATATTTTGAAACACTTTACTCAGAAATCATATTGCATTAGCCGTAGCCATGTAAGGGTTAAATGCCAAAACTGTCCATGTTAGAAAAGGACAGTCTTGGGCACGTAGTGCCGATACTGTTTATTTTTTAACATAATGAAGGTTTGAAGCGTTACCTTACTGAAAACAGAGGTTATTTTAAACCTTTCGTTGTCTATTAAAACTACAACTATAATTACACACAGCTTTGCGTAAATTAAAGTTTTAAGTTAACAAAAATTGGATCACACATTGTAGAATATTAGTACAACTTGTTATTGCAAAATAGAAAAATTGAATGTTGTTACTCAAGTGCAGACGAGTTATTTAGAACATATAAAACCCTACTTCTTCTTTAGCAATATTACGATACTCTCGAAATGTCATAATTCTAAATTATCGTTAAGTTATTTATTTCGTTTCACCTTAAGATTTCCAATTTCTTTTCAACAAGACATAATGGTCTTAAGTGATTTCCTAGCCATATACTCTTTAGAATAACTGTTTTTGAAATCCAGCGTCTAACTTGTACGAGCATTCATTTGTAAGAGGCTTATATATTTGTTTCAAAACAAGTACTGACAATAGCATTCGGCTTATTAATTAAAGTTTTTTGCAAATAAAATTCGCCGTATGCACGTTCAATTACCAATTGAAGTGAATAATGCAAGCATATTTTTAACTTATGAAGTAAGTGGAGCTTATTCAAGAAGTACATAGCTTTAAGTTTAGGTTCTGAATTGAAAAACTCTATTGGCAATTCAATCCCCATCTGCTTGAATCTTGAAATTTCCAAATCACGAATGATTATGTTACAGTTTCAAAGTCCAAATGCAATTCTAAACTGAATGCATCCTGTCAAAATGTAAGACATTCAACACCTTAAAAATATTTCCGGGACTCCCTCTAAAATTAAAAAAAAACATAACTTGGATATTGGCATGCGTACGTCATACAATTAGTTTATGTTAAAATACATAATAAAAACAATTTCATTTACAAGCAACTTCATCAAGGAAATAACAATATTGTTATCTCTCGTTTATAAAGTGTTATTGGCGAGTCGTCTATACCATCCTTCTTTTACAGGATCATGTCACAGACGTGTGTCTTGTCTGATAAAAATGAATGATGAATTTACAAAAAAAATGTCTTATTCGTTGATGACCAATGATAAAAATATATGCGTCCTTTATTTGAGATAAGACTATGTTTGTTATAAATAAATGTTTTTCTGTACGCTAAATTAAAGCACTTGTACTTGTCCATTTTATCTTTAAAAAGATGCGGCGATAAAATACGATATTGCTATTTCCTGTCTGTTTCGTTTAAAAAAATGTATCTGGATACGTTGATAATATTATGTAGTCAATATTTTTAATTATTTCAAGAGCTTGTACTCTACCTAGATATCTGTCATTTCTCATCTCACAACTATAGTGTACCACTTTATTGTATTGTTTGCTTAGCTTGCATGTTCAACATTGATTGTTTTACAAGTTATTCTTATGTTGTTATAAGAATTTTATTCATTCATTGCATATCTCTATTTTTCATATATTTCACTGTTTCCGCTTACCGATGCTATGCGGAGATCCAATCATTTACTTTTACAAATGCATTGATTTTAAAGCTGAAAGCCCCCGCAACAACTCCTTAGTAAGCGAGGTTCAATGGGTTGAATTTTGGATTCCTCGGGATTCATTGTGGTACGCATTACTAAGACAGTTAAAGCTTGCCATCAATCGGTGCGCAGACTCTTATGCTGCAATGTATATCTGTTTCCCAACATTATTCTCTTTGTCTTTTTTCTGTTCGTATTTGAACCAAATTCAATTATATTTAAACTGATATTTCGGGAAGCAAAATATAGATCAAACATATGTATTATAGTTCAACATTTATTCGTTACATGCTTTTTTCTCTTGAACACTATTTAAAAACATGGCTTTATTGATTCCACTCCCTATTAAACTAGATTCAGATACACCTGTGCTATATTATGGCAGGAAAGGGCGTTTTTAATATGAACAAAATAAATACAATTCTTTTTGGCAATGAATCTAAGTTATACAGATGAGGAAACAAGAAATTATTGTAAAGTTGGATGATGTTTACAGAAGTGATAACTTACTTTATTAGAACGGCGCCAAGATTTTAACTTTAAGAGTGTGTGTATAAAGCATTGCAACTCCTCGAAGAGAAAATCGTTATAATCTTCAAAAGAAACAATGCCAGTTAAAGAAGAAATGTGACAATGTACGTCAAACTGTTGATATTTTAAATGGAAATAAGAAATGTTTTTAATTGTGCCACATTAGCTTTGTGGCAGAAACCATATGGGGTTTTTTTCTGTGATACAAATACACTTGTCGCCTAAGACATTGATTCAACATTCAAATAAGAACCTTTTCGCTGCCAACTGTTGAGTCGTATAATACAGTTTTATTACTGTGATAAATTTGTAGCTTAAAGCGCGAATTCATAAAACGTAAAGTGACTACGTTACAAAGCGGAACTTGTCGCTTATGTCACTACTTGTGTCTTATATATAATACAGGTATAAAAGGTATAAATCTGACACTGCAAGATTCGTATTATCATATAGCTCTTTGACAACAATAAAACAAAGCAAGGCGTATTTTACGAATATCAGTCATACCATGGCTAAGAATAATGTTAATTCAAGAATAGGTCTAAATGAAACATTAGCATTTAAAATGCAATGGACTTTACATGTACAATCTGTAAAGCAACGCTGATATTAATAAATTGCTTAAAGAATAACGCGTACATCAAACAGAAAAACAAATAAAGAAGCACATATGACAATGAACACAGATGCTACTATTTGTCCATGAATCGCATATGCGAGCTTTACCTGCCATACTTACATTACAATACGTGTTTACTAATCAAAACAAACTGAGCTCTGATTCACTCTTATATGAATATATATTAACATTATTTACCAACAAATAGACGACCTTAATTTGAAGACTCACAAAGAACATCATTCCGATATCTTAACATAGTCGATACATTTTTGGATATTCGATGTTGGCCTTCCACCAACTGCTTTTGTCCCCATTGAGTTTTTCTTAGCTTTTCTTAGATTTTCTGACCGGTTCAAGACGGTTATCCAAATATTAATCATGACGATATTTTGATATTAGATTAATCTGTGGTGTCTTGAGGCGTTGAGTCTCTTGTTTTGTGTTTGTTAGAACAAGATCCTTGTGCATTTCAGCAGTATCTTTGTTAAAGTAAGTATACTTGGTTTGTCCTTTCAGTGTCTTTTGTGTTATAACACTATACACTTCTTATAATGGTCTCAATATTTGAGGATCGCATAGGCGCGGTCACTGGAAACAGGATTACAATTTATTGTTTAAAACTCGGCAAAACCGACAATAGCTTGCTTAAAACTCAGTTAAACAGGCAATAGGTTTTTTAAAAGTCTGTAAAACCGGCAATATCTTATTTTAAACCGACTAAAGCTTGTTTTAAACTGTGTTAAATTGAAAAAAGCTTGTTTGAAACTCGGTAAAACCGTCAATTGCTTGTTGAAAAACTATGTTTAATCGGCAATAGCTTGTTTATAACTCTGTAAAATCGGCAAAAGCTTGTTTAATACTCTGTTTGACCGGCAAAAACATGTTAAAAACTCTGTTAAACCGGTAAAAGCTTGTTTAAAACTCTGTTAAACCGGCAATAGCTCTTAAAACTTGGAAAATCCGCAAAAGCTTGTTTAAAACTCTGTTTAAACGGCAAAAACATGTTAAAAACTCTGTTAAACCGGTAAAAGCTTGTTTAAAACTCTGTTAAACCGGCAATAGCTCTTAAAAATCGGAAAATCCGCAAAAGCTTGTTTAAAACTCTGTTTAACCGGTATTCGAGCGCTTAACGTCATACATATCCCGCCATTCATTATGAAAGGACACTTAAACTTAAATATTAATTAGAGGCCAACATTAAAAGTCAATCAAGTATGAACAAAAAGTACCATATCAACTGATAAATCAAAACTCAAGTACTCCAATACCGGAAACAGACACCAGATGCAAAACCCATCAGCCGAAGCTATGTGTTGATTGATTCCAAAAGCCGATCTTGGTTGCAGATTATTTATTTTTTCGCGCCCTCATGAAGACAGCAAGTGTTCATCACCTCCAAGAAACGACAAAACTATTATTTTCCTATTAAATTACATGATTGAAATAATCATAGGTTTGTTTTACAGTGATGAATCTCAAAGTCATTATATTGACACAGTGTTTTCACAGGGTTATGATTATGGTGAGGAGTTTTGACTAACTGGAATAGATATATAAGCAATCATAAACCTCTAAATCTCTTATTAGTAATGGACGGTTTCATAAAGCAGCTATACCATTTAATCACAGCTAAAGTATTCAGGTTTCATCACTAGACTAACAGTTGTGTAAATGATAAAAGTGATAGTGTTCTCCGCATGTGGTTTTTATTTGTGGCATCTTCAACTTGTGGCAGTTTGTTTGATAATAATGTTAAACAAATTGTTAGAACAAGTATGCAGTTAACCGATAATAAGTGTCCAACCCAAAGTTATGCCTTAATGACTATGTACCTTGGGGGTATACGTCAAATAAAACTATGGTATGTTCTGTTCTTAATATATTAGGGTAGTGTGATTTAACTTACACGACTGACTTATGTATTTAAACATAGTTACATGGCTACATAATAGTAATTGAAACACAGTCGAACCCCGTTGGCTCGAATTTACTTGGCTCGAATTCCTCGTTGGTTTGAACTGGATGTAAAGGACTGAATACTTGATACTGAATGTATTCCCGCTTGGCTCGATTTTTCTATGACTCGATGTATGTTTGCTGGTCCCTAGGAGTGTGTCTGTATATCAGTTTTCCCTTCATTGTTGTTGTTGTAAAGAACTTGAACTTTCCGTCTTACCGTGGCCAAACTTTTGGTAATTGTTTAACGACTACTCTGTGACTCATTCGATTGTTCTTCTGCATTGTCTTCTAAAATTATCGAATGATTCAATTCACCATAGAGTTACTTTCTATTGTTTGTTTTGCTGTATATTTTTTGTCAATTAAAATGAATTGTAATTTTGACGATACTAATGCATCATCTACATATACATGTAAATTATATTTAATATTCTGACATTTGGCCATATTTTAATTTTTGAATTCCAAAAATTAAAATGTAATATATGGGTAAACGCATTGTTTGATCAAAACGAACAAACAAAATCATGATTACTTACCTAAATCAGTCGTTGTCTGCGTTTAATTAATGCAAAGTGTAAAATAAACGCTGATTGTGTTTGTATCAGTTCGAATAAATCTTCATACATCAATTTTCCGGTTATTATTACCATAATGTGTATGTTATATCGATAAAATTAAAACGAAACCAGAATTGTCCATACCATGAATACATATAATCTTATTTTAATTGCAATTTCTTTATAATCGCATTACACGAACATCCACTTAAAATGATCCCATATTTTAGAAAGCTTACAGGATTACAAGAAGTAAGCTTTGAAAGGATGGATTACAAGAAATATGCCTTGAAAGAAATATGAAGTTATAATACTGATCAATTATTTCTAAGACTTGTCTGAGAAAATGTCACATTTTAGTTGATATCAGGGCGACGATGTTCAATAGTTGTTCTAGGTTTTATAACATAATTGAAATATGTATTTGGAAATTAAAATTAACCAAAATGAAGTAGAAAGTCATAAATATAACATAAATATACTTTAAAATATTGATTTGAACACGTTCAAATGAAGTAGAAAGTCACAAATTATATCTTAAGGAAATGTCCAGGTTTTGAACCAAATTAACTTGCACTGAAAGCTATTTCGATACAGAACATGCATCATGTTATCTGGTCTGTTGTTCATATAAAATTATTGAGGTTTTGTCATAGGCTTCGTTAATGTCGCCGGCGTTGGTGGAGGTGGCGTCGATTTGTAAATCAATAACTAAGACCTTGGACATAACAAAAACACTTTTCAATACTTTGAAAGGAAAATTGGTACATATGTTGCCAGTGACAATACGCACATGTACGACAAGGCCCATATCTCTTGATAAAGTAGTGTTCAAGTCATGCCACCTGTTCTACAGTCGAAAGATGACGTTCAATTATCGGAGTTATTGGTTTTATAAAAAAAAAGTTGAATTTTTTGCTTGGTACGCGTTTGATTCAGTCAGTGAGCGAGAAAAAATGAAAGTGCTTCTTATTTAAATGTAACTCAGAACATTGTTTTACTCCTTATAATTTTGTATAAAACATTGCGTTCTTATAAATACCAGTTATACTTAGTATGCTCGTCATAAAACGCGATAATTGCCGTTTGCAATTGCACAAATAAATTGTTTTCATCAGGCGTAAAAAAATGACATGTTTGTTTCCGGTTTCATGCACAAAACAAATAGGGCAGGTAGGTCGGAAAGAGGCAAATTGTTTCCTTAGATATTTCTGTTACCAATAATATCAACTTTATGCTAATGTTTATCTATACAATCCGTATTAGCATCACGGGTCACGGGCCCTTGTGCTAGGCCTGCAACTGGACAATGTCCTTACCTTTGTGTTGTCGATGTTCCCAAACGTAATTATTGGTCATATCTTAAAAACCCATAACGAATATAAGACGACAAAACACACTCACATCATATCACAGAAAGTTACATCACTCTTGCTAAACTATATGTCGAGCAAATGTTGCCGCATTTTTATTTCGTCCCACTACTTAATATAATTTCACATTGTCACACTTCGAAGTTTTACCCTTTGGCCGCGATATGGCAGAAATCGCCAACCACAGTAAAGTCTTCAATTTATGTATGTTAGTCAGTGCAGAGTGAGACTTATGCCACAATCGCAAACATACCAAAAGGCACAAATCCCTGGTTCTGATTATAGAAACTACGAGAAAGGCTTCTGATAACCTTTAAATGCCAAGTTACTGGGATTGCAGTAATGAATTAGGATTTGTTTCTGTGGAATATTCAAAGAGTAATTAGATGCATCTTACAAAAATATTTTCCGACTATGATAACAAAGTAGTTTATAATTAAAAATTTATCTAATAAAGTTGTTGTTTGATCATTAAATGCAGTAGTCTGATTGAGATATGATCAAGATTTTGATAAAGACTATACTTTTATTCCTAAAGACTGTTGATTGTATAAAAAACTGCACCTATATCAAGCTCTTGAACATTTCCACTACACCGAATAGTATGTTAGTCTTCACAGATTGACTCAGGGGACTAATAGAAAGCAGGAAATATTTGCATATGCATTGGTATATCATAATTAAATCAAGTTCTGTTGCTGGTACGAGGTAACAGAAGGAAAAATATGATGTTTCAAAAACAAATTCATTATATATATATAACATGTTCACAATTCTTTTTTACAAGATAATGAATGTTTGAATCACAACCTTAAATAATGTAACATTAATAATAAACAATGATACATTATTAATAGTACATGGTACATTATTAATAGTGCATTTTGAGATAATCAGTTTTTATCGCCTTTTCTGGCGACTAGTAACACTTTAGAAGGTGCCTGACGAGACCCCGAGACATAATGCAGGTAATCACTAAATTCACAATTAAATAATAATTCTTCATTAGTTATGTACCATTTGTCTTTTATTTATCTGACCTTTTTCTGAAGTACAAATCGAAGATGCTATTTCTCTTTCCACTATCTCCAAATGCATGTCTAAATATTAAATTTAATCAGACGAAATGTTTGGAATGCGATCTTAAACATATTACTTTATATGATCAGCTTTAAATATTTGTCTGTGTTGACGATAAGCATGCTTATACAAACGTGCTCGAACAAACGTAAAAAAAATCAATATAAGGAATTAAAGGTCATTCAAGCCCAGACATTCGTTTAACACCAATTTCCTTTTACATATTCCTATTTACATATTATCATACAAATTGGAACGGTTATGAAAATACTAATAAAGTGTCATAAGGTCGAATGTTTAGAACATTGTTCAAATTAAGAAAGTTTTTTAACGTCATAGTTCTTAACTTTCAATTGTTTTCTACTCTGTAAGGTTACAACAATATAATATGCATGCAAGACTGACTGCTTGCATTTGTTTTTAGAGGCGATTAACACTGTCAGCTCTGGCTGCCCTGACATCGTTAATCAAAATGTACCAAGATGTAGCAACACTTTGAAGCTAAGAGCACGCGCGTTTAACTATTTCAAAACACGTTATTTCCAAAGGTGTTTGCCATTACATTGACAAAGGGCTTGCACACAATTATCCTTCTCGATGGCATAAATCTACCCTTTAAGAATGTCTGCCAATTTATTGAGAGTTCATAACTGAATTTTGACAGGTTCTGAGCGGAAAAAGGAAACGTGATTCTGCGATCTTCATTGTTATTTAAAGCGACGCAGTGTCATCATACCGAAGCGATGAAACGGACATTATGTCCAATATACTTGTCAATATTTGACGATGTACTTCATTTTTTTTTTCATGTTTATGCGAACTTTATTTGCGTTAATATTTTAAGTATAGTCATTAAGTTGGGAACAATGGGAATTGTCTTCGTTTTTCATATATTGTTTTGAAATTTAATATTCGTTCATTGCCAAAGCGCAATTTCCAAGGAATGTTTGGTAACAATGAAGATGTTCGCACTTATTGCCGAAGACATATTTGAAAAACCATTAAAAGTGAACGCAACATAAAATGGCTAAGCCCTTCAAGAAGCTTAAACTGCTAAACAAATTGCAAAAAACAACAGAAATTAGAAAACGTCATTCGTGGAAAAGTTATTATTTACGCAATACAAATCATCATCGCCACGCAATGACTGCAAATATATTCTAATGGACATAGCCAAAGGCGGTTAAAGGTTAAGAAAAAGTTCTCAAAAAGAGTCAGTACGCTTAAACCTGTCTTATATTAACGTTTTATATAAAAAACGAGTGTTTGCGGTAAATTATATATAAATGAGTGCTAACTGTGCACAGTGATTTTGTGGGAATGAGCTGAATTTTGACCTTTACAAAATTTAGTGACATTTAACCTAAAATAACCTAAAATATATATTTATTTCTTCAGATTCATCAAAGGGGTCACTCCTACTAACGATCTAGCATGAAATAACTATGAATTACTGCACTTTTACAAAGTCAGAAAATCTCGAATTGTCTAAATAGAGTAAAGTGAAACAACTCCAATTTCATCGAAAGGTGACAGCTAAGACAAGCATGCCTACAAAAGCACCCAAGCGAAAAGTTGAAACAAAAACATGCAGCCAACATGCAGATAGACCTTCAATCTTTCAATTGCAACCACTATTCTCATCTGAACATGCATCTTGTTGGAGAAATTTGATCAAGTTTCTGAAAAAATCCCCAAAAATCTCAACACAAACGTGCAGTACACTGCTGAAAATAAACCAGTCTATTTTTTATAATATTGTAGTTAATAATACAATCAACCTTACTCATATTTAGTCAATTACCTTGCATTAATAAACGAATAAAATAGCCTTTACTCCCGAGATAATGTGTAAATTAAAAAAAACAAAAAAAAAAACATGCAGGTTTGGTTACGTTACACTATTACTTCTTCATAGCCGAATTTTGGGAAGAAGTAATAGTGTAATGTAGTCACAACATGTATGCTATTAATTTTTAAATTTACACATTATTTCACAAGTAAAGGCTGTTTAGTTCGTTTATCAATGAAAGGTAATTGATGAAATATGAGTAATTAAGGCATCTTTAAGTATTCCCAACAATCTAACCTAATAAATTAATGAATTTATATAACACTTATTTGAACATAATGCAAAAATGGGCCTTTATTATTTGACTTAAGGTTAAGGTTTTACATGTTAGCACACACAGATTAATATCTCAGCAACTACTTGATGTTTTGCATTAAGACTTTATATAATGATACTCAACCATCCAACCTACTTGAATAACCAAGTTTGATAACTGTATTTTGCAAATAATGGCCCTTTATTATTCGACTTAGAAATTCTGGTTAAAATTTTGCATTTAACCACATTTATGTTAATATCTCAGCAAATACATCATGTATTGCATTGAACGCTAATTTTACAGTGAGTCATGCATGTTTCGCCAAAACATCTCAATCCTTACACTGATAAGCGGCGGAAAAGTCGAGCGGGCTGTCTCTGTTATAGCTTTAGTTTGTTGAAAACGTTATGTTCCAAATACTTGAGATCATCCATTCCATTTTAAAGATGTCTATTTCAAAGATTATTTATTGAAATCATGTCTAAATATGCCATGTAAAGCATATTAAATGTAATCAGACTAAATCTAAATTCAATATTAACAATCATTTTTTCTTCTATAACACATGTACAAGTAAAGCTAAGTGGAAATCGCTGTAAAAACTCAATTTATTATTTATGTTATCATTTCCCAAATTCTTGTTTGATTTTTTTATGCATTGGCTTGCACAATATTTATTCCACACAGTTTGCTTGGTGTGTTTTTAACCAATTAATCAATGATAATGTTACAATCATAGCATTTCGCTAAGATTTAAAAGTTTATCTAGACTAAGTAAAATATACAGGCATGTTTCAGAACGGTTATCTTTCCTTCTTTTATGCCTGAAGGACCACTTTCTGTGTGAAATAAAACAGTTACTAAATACTGAGTTCCGCAGTTAGCTTTTGAAAATTTCCACAACACCGAATAAATATTATAATCTGCACATTTCAATGACAATTAAAACGAGATATGGTATAAACATCTCTGATATGTATTATGTGAGTCTTTACAGATGGGCTCTGGGGACAAATAGAAACAATGAAATAGTTGCATATACGGTTTTATATCATAATTAAATCAAGCTCCGTTGTTTATTCCGCGTAACCGAAGAAGCATTATGATGTTTCATAAAATATTCATAATATACATAAAATATTCACTTGTCCTCTTTACAAGATAATAAATTTGTGTAACACAACCTTGAATAATGAAACATATATAACAAACAATTTGTTTCGTATATTATGATATAACGCTTTTCTGGTGACCGGTAACATGTCAGAACGTGCCTGACAAGATCTCGAGCCATTATGCACGTCATCGCAACATTTCCAATGAAATAAGTGTACTTCCTCAATTATATATCATTTGTCGTTTATTCCTCTGACCTACTTCTTAAGTTCAAATCGAAGATGTAGTGTCATTTTCCAGAATCCCTTAATTAATGACTATTATAAAATTTAATCAGTCGAATTATTCAGAATGCGATTTTTATCATATTACTCTATATAAAAGTTTAATTTTTTGTTATCTGTCTGTCATGTAGTGCAACGCTTTGTGTTTCTCGTTCATTAAGTGTCTACAAGGGATTGAACCTTGTCATTCTTAACAATAAAGATGTGGAATGTTTGGCTAGCTGGCTTGTCTCTGTAGTTTCCCGTATATAGTTTTTTGGCATAGAGATCTCACAGTGACCTCAGTAAAGCAGACTATCAGTGATCAAT
Source organism: Mya arenaria (assembly GCF_026914265.1). NCBI lineage: Eukaryota > Metazoa > Mollusca > Bivalvia > Myida > Myidae > Mya > Mya arenaria. The sequence goes on from NC_069135.1 coordinate 50,193,426, forward strand.
ACATTGGAAAACACGATAATCATTGATATGCAAACATAATTTTATATACGTACACACCTAATCAATGTTTAGGTATATACACTTGAGTACCCGTTTAAATAACCTTTTTTAAATTTCTTTCTACTCTGTTAGTTAAATGGTTACAAATGTGATCTAGCTGTACTTATTTGAATTAAATACTTTGGCACATCTTCAAATATTTCACGTTCAACGAACTCGTTAATCATGTTATTTAACGAAGTAATGAACACTCATCCCAATAACACCCTTTCTTTAGATTGATGAGTCCTAAATTGATTTTTAGGTAATATGTTGAACTGTGAAAGTGTGTTTTTATTAGTGTTTAGAGGTGCTAAGTTCTTAAATGTAACATCAACTTTAGATGGTATTTCAAATATGCTTTCGGAAAGAAGTGCCAATATCTTGATCGTTCCGAAACAATCCGGGTTTAATGATCTTTGTAAACGATGCCTTCAGTATCGCTAAAAACCAAGAGATGAACGGCACATGCAAACGGGCTGTCGTTTAAATGAAATGTTTAGATTTATCTTTCTCAGACAAACTTATGATCTGTTAAATCATGTTACAACAACAATATAATATGCATACAAGTATGACTGCTTGCATCGTTTGATAGAGGTGATGCTGCTGCCCTGACATCGTTTATCAAAACACTAACTGAGATCTAGCAACATTTCACATAGGCATACGAGTTTTCTATTGGTATATGATCGAAATAATAACAGGTCTGTGTGGCAATGATTAATCGCAACGTCGTTCCATTGACAAAATGATTGCACACGATTATACTTGTAGGTGGCATTAATATATCCTTTAAAAATGTCTATGTTTATTGAATGTACATATTAACCCAAATTGAACAGTTTCTAAGGGGAAAAAAGAAATGTGATTATTCAACCTTCATTGTAATTTAAAACGTCACAGTGTCATCAACCCAAGCGATCAAACGGAAATAATGTCCAATAAACTTGTCAACAATTGACGATGCACTTCATAGTATCTTCATGTTTATGTGAACTTTATTTGTGTTGAATATTATAAGTATTCGAATAAAATTAGGAACAAGGGGATTGTCTTCGTTTTTAGATACAATGTTTTGAAATTTTATATTCGTTCATTGCCAAAGAGCAATTTCAAAGGAATGTTTGGGAACAATGAAAATGTTTGCACTTATTGCCGAAGGCATATTTGAAATACCATAAAAGTGAATGCAATATAAAATGGCTAAGCCCTTCAAGAAGCTTAAACTGTTAAACAAATTGCCAAAAAAAAAATACATAAATAAAAATACGTCGTTCGTTGTAAGGTTTGAAAAACTATAGTTTGTTTTTATTTTTTAATACGTTTCGTTAATTTTTAAAACGAAAATTGCTCTTATAATACTATCATCTACGCAATACAAATCATCATCGACACGCAATGACCGCAAACATATCCAAATGGGCATAGCCAGAGACGGTTTAAAGTTAAAGAATAGTTCTAAATTAACGCAAAAAATAATGTCAAATGTGCGAGTACGCTTAAACCTGTGTTGAATATATTTAATTTAGCTATTGGACAATAGTTTACTTACATTATGTATTAACCATGGAAGGAATGCACAAACATATTACAAAAACTTCATAGAATAGGTTTATGGTATTGACTGGAACATTTATAACGTCATGTTAATGTCAAATATGATAAAAAAAAACGTAAGTTTGCGGTATAAAAGCAAGAACTAAAAATATTCCGAAATAACATTTTTTGATGGCCTACTTAACGTTTTGATTTATATATAAATCTATATCCGCTACGCAATCTTGTCGAACAATGTTTAACTGACCCAGGTTGTCAAAAACAATTAATTCTGTCATAGAAATATATGTGTTTTATCATAAAATTGTGGCATTTAGTGTCTTTTAAGAGGTACAATGGATATTTAAGATGGAAAGTATATTGTTGCACATAGATCAGCAATTAGTCGTGATTTATGGCGTCAGTAACTCTAAAAAACTCTCATATAAAAGACAAGTCGATTTTCATAACTCGTATATCCCTTGTTTATCTTGTCTGCTGGACTGCTTCTAGTTAATTATATATAAGTTTGTGCTTATGTGTGTTGTTGAGTTTTACAACAACTGATATGATATGACCAAACGCTTGTTTATATATGGCAACTGCTTTAATAAAAGGCGTCATCCGAATAGTCAATTACTCAAATTAGGAACAACCTTCCAATTTCTCTTACTTTTTAATTAACATATTTAAGTTCAATGTATATTTTCAAAGCGTTTATAATCATATGTAAATGATGACTTAGTTTTCGTTTACTATTACCAGCCCTTTCATCTACTGTGATTGCGCCAGTATTTGCGTTTGAGTCTCAAAGCTCTAGATATGATTTCCGTAATATCATTTGGTTTTCATTAATGTCCATGCTGGATACCCGCGGGTATCGGATGATATATTTGTTTTATAAGCAGACTGAAGTTTGGCAGGACTTACCTGTAATGAAGAATTCAATATATTTGCAATGTTTAGACTTTCCGCTATGATATTTCCGTGTACATTAAAATGATAAACAAGTACACGAGTTGCTGGCCTTCTTTGAACAGAAAGTCGTAAACTAATGGGGTTTGTCTACTTTAAGCTCATGTAGTCTATACAATTTAAGCTTGAGAGCAGTCTAACAACATTATTTATATAGGTAACAAAACATTGGTTCGGGTTTCCCGAGCCACCCTTGATATTTCACCGGATCATGTCATATTTTTTCCGGTAGTTCTTTCTTTGTACCAAAAAGAAATAGTTGTTCGTTCAGCGCTGATGTTTTCTTTTTCGAATTTTGGAGTATTTGATTCCTGTGATATTAGACACATCCAAAAGCAACCAGCGAACTTTGAAAAAAACAAATGTTAGACCAAGCTCAAGATTAAATGTTACAACTTCATAGCTGAGACAGAGAATTGAGTCCATGTAGCGTGTGCCCTATGAAATGATTAAAGTGAACTTATCATGTCAATATGGAACACAATCTAAATAATTTACATAAGGATGCACAATATTTTACTAAAATAAGCTATAACGTATCTGTGGATGTCCTGCATACCTGATACTACGTTGGAGCGTGTTTTTAGTTCCTGGGGGAGGGGACGCATGACCTAAGTAGCCCCTAAGTGTGTCCCCATATAAATTAGCATCGTTCTGAATGTCTGTTGTCTTGGAAACTTTGTTCTTTAGCAGTAATAGCGAAAGGTAAAACGAGTATCCCTGAAAACCATTATTAACTAATGAATTGTGCAATAAACATAAGCGAAAAAATGAAATTAATCTCTAAGCTCGCTAAGAATCATTTTAACCATGATTGTATTTAGAATGCAATCTATTGCGCGAGGTGAAACGATCTTCTTTGAAACACATCATTAACTTATTGATTGTGAAATAAATAAAAGTGAAAAAAGAGAATAATCGCATAGTAAGCCTAGGATCATTGAAGGCATTGAGGACGTATCTATTCAAGAAATGTATTAGGTGTGCGGTATAGGAGATGCAAGAGGAAAGTAAATAACAACACTAAACCTTCGATTATAACTTTAGAATAGTACATTCTAGTGCGCGTTCTCATAAAAAGTATCATCGGCTTTATTTTTTATCTTTACAAACAACATTCTGTACAATTCAATTTTACCATTACTCTCTACTCTAAATTGATTGTTTTGTTGAAAACTTAATTTTCCAAATATTGAAGATCATCTTTCTAACTTAAAAGATGTCATATTGCCCGACAATCTATTGACATTATGTCTAAATATACTATTTGAAGCACATGTTATGTAATCATCCTAAAAGAGAAATACAAGTGAATTCAAGTGGTAATCGATGTAAATCAGATCACATCAAATCATTAATTATGTTAGCATTTCACATATTCCGGTAAATAGTGTGTTTTAATAAATTGACTTTTCAATTAACTTTGAAGTCTCACACAATATTTAGTTTACAAAGGAGACCTACTTCTAGGAGTCATCCACGTTTGGTGTGTTGTTTTCCATTAAATCAGTACCGTTATAGTCTTAGCATTGCATTTGGAAGTTTTCACCAGCTAAGATGTAAGGGCTTATCAAGATTAAGTTAAAAGTGCAGGCATGTTTCCCTCTCGGGTTTTTCGTTATTTTATGCATGTATGACCACTTTATTCTAAATCTAAGATTCAAAACGCATCTGGCTATCATTTGTCCGAAAAGAAATAAAACAGTTACTTAATGTTGAGAACCGCAGTTTGGAAATATTGTGCACCGCAGTTAGGAAATAATCAGCACCGCAATTAGGAAATATTGTGCGCCGAAGTTAGTTAAGATTGTCTTACACTATGTTAAAAAATCAAATAGGAATGAAGCTTCCAGATCTACAGCTTTAAATTTAGATGGTTTCAATGCATTTTTAACTCAAAAGCCGTGCTTTTCAGGAAATTCTATCAGATCAAATATCTCTTGTGGTATGTTCTGTATCACTTAATAATGGTTAAAAGGTAATAAACAAGTTCAGAAATACCTTTGGTAGCATTGAAATGTGCGATATAAATGCCAATCCGATTAATCAAACTGAGACCTTGTGTAGTGGTTTTTATTACCAACAAGGAGATTTACAAAGCATATCTTGTATTTTCGATACTTTTACATCTAAGATGACATCGTCTCATTTTTATTTCAGTGATTTCAATGGTAGCAGGCATCTTCTCCCTCATTCTGATAGCATGCGACCGCTTCTTTGGTATCGTTTTCGCCATGAAGGCTCACATCACGAACGAAAGGCTAGCTATTCCATCATCATTATCTGGGTCTGCGCAATCGCTGTCGCCACGCCCTTATTGGTTGTCAGAAAGGAAGAATCAGTCACATGGTCCAACCACGTGGAAACTGGTGTGATGATACATGGCCGATGTCTTTGACCAAAGACCCTGCCACTGGGCTGGATATTGTGTCATTCCCCGGAAGAAAGGCGTATTATACATTTCTGACAATAGCTCTGTATTTAATACCCATGGTGACAATGTCAGCTATATATAGTCTTATTATAATGACGGTTTGGTTTAAGCGAGATTCCGGTGAAAGAGTTTCTGCAAAAGAAATCAAAGTCCAAAAGAGGTTAAAAAGACAGGTATTGATACACGTTTTAGCTATGTTCACTTGCGTAATTCTTAATGTTTCAAAAGTGGTTAATAAGAACAGAATGCAAAGCCATACGTCTTTCAATGTATTCACTGCAAAATCACTTGCAATTGTAACACATATGTTTATTTCATGCTTGATTATTTTAAAAGTTATTGCGATAAGAAAAAAGTAGTTCTTATATTGTGCAGTCAACGTTGCAGTATATTTATGTTTATGGCGAGCCTAAGGTTTGGTTGCATTTGCTAGGAATTCGCCTTACAGGGATCGGAACGAGATAATCCATTTCCAGACCAAAACCTCAAGAGTGTAACAAAATTTAATGACTTTGATTATCTCTAAATTACCCAACGCGGCGATAATTGTCACGTGATACTTAAGCCCCTCAAATAAATTGATTGGCGCTAACGGTTCTCTAACGGCGGTATCGTATATAGAATGACAGGATATACCGCAATGAATAATGTGTCTAGTAAGATGAGATCGACATTATTAACGAGTTAGTGATACGATATCGTTGTAAGCGGAAACGGTGTGTTACTAACAAAAAGTTCGATGACAAATTTGCATCGTATATCTCTTGTGAATTCGCGAAAGTTAGCTTTAACCGCAAGGCTGCGTTTTTACGAAGGTGACTAGGCACGGATTTCAATTAAGTAGTTGCTAAAGCGTGTTAAATATTCAAGAATTAACGAATAATACACGTAAAACCGCCTTGTTTTAGAATTTAATTAGCTTTTCCGACTTAAAAAGATGTGCGTAATCATTTTTGAATATTACAAGTTATATTTCTTGTTCGATACAAGAATTGAAAACATTCAAATTTATGTTAATAAAAACCCAACCGCCTTTATCAGGGCGTTTAAGATAATTTCATCCTTGTCAAAAACTCGTATAGCATTACTCTTACTCGTTTCCAATTCATTTTCAAATTACTTCTGTAAGTACACGATACAATTTAAATCCGATTTTAGTCTTCAAGACAATCAAGTGATACAATCGTAAACTGGAATGTAATTTATTTGTTATGACTTGTTTTAAAATGATTGGTGTTTTTCAAAATAAGAATAAAGCCGTAGAATGTTTTTCCAATCAGACCATCCTTAGATAAATAACGTTTATTCGCAAATTGAAAGTAAAGTTTGGAATTTGTCAATGCCACCCAGAGAAAGATATATCACATCAAAATCATCTTAGGATCATGATTAAACTTAGGGTCGCTCTTATTGGCACTCGTATCATATGCTAAATTGTTTCGAATGGGTAATTGCAATCCCTCTTAAAAGCGATCGAAACGTAGGGTCGACTTTTGAAAATGGGTTATTCCAAGCAGTCATATAATTTATTTCCTAACAAATGGTTTGATTGGTCAAATGAGACCCAATGGTTTGATTGGTCAAATGAGACCAAAATAAATGGTTTGATTGGTCAAATAAGTCCCAATGGTTTGAGTGTTCAAATGAGCCCCAAATAATTGGTTTGATTGGTCAAATGAGACCCAATGGTTTGATTGTTCAAATGAGACCCAAACACATAGTTTGATTGTCAAACAGGTACCAAACAAAAGGTTAGATCGGTCAAATAAGACCCAATGGTTTGATTGGTCAAATAGGACTCAATGGTTTGATTGATCAAATTAGACCCAGAGCAACCGTGGTTTCTTATTAACAGTAGCATCGCAATTTACTAAGCATCAATATTTTATTTACGACTGTGCCAGAAGTTAATATCAAAGCCATTTCATGATAGAATCTTTACTGAGATAGTCAGTGTGTTTCTGATCGAATGTTATCAAAAGTGATTAGATCAAATTATGCAGATTCGAAAATTGTATTACTTAAAAGGAGTACATCATACATTTACAAGTGATCATAACAAAGAAAGCATATGTTTTGTGTACAGTCTAAATCTTACTTAAGAATTGATAGCTACGAGGCCACAACATCCAAAAAAGCCCTAAAATATTGCTATTTTTTCTATCTGTACACAAATCTCATGGTTATTTTGGTCATTTAAGCTGCACTCTCACAGATTGAAAGTTTTCACAACTTTTTTTTGTCTTGGAACGAGCCAATTTATGCGAAAATGCATGTAAACCAGTTATATAAGACTGCTGATAAAACATTAGATTGCAGATTTTTAAATTTAAGTTAAAAAATTGATATTGTATTCATTTTTCTTAAACCGTAAGGAACGGTCGAAGCCATAAAACATTATTTTCGGAACGGAAATATAAAAATCTGCGATCTGATCTTTTGTCAGCAGTCTTTTATCACTGGTTTGCAGATATTTACGCAAACATTTGCTCATTCCAAGACAAAAATATAAAGAAGTTGTAAAAACGGCAAGTCTGTGAGAGTGCAGCTTTAAATTCAAATAAGTTAAACTAATAATGCATTAAAAGTTCAGCCCCTTTGAAGGCATGACGGAATTTAGAAATAAGGCGTATTAATCATTAATATTTACACAATTTTATGAATCCCTTACCAAAACAAAAGGATTTAGAAAACATCAGCGAACTGTAGTGGTTCTGATAATTCACATTTGTAAAAGGCGATACTTCCGTCTAAACAATTACATATCATATACTTAAGACAATACATTAACATATAAACGAAGTGCAGTAACTGTAGCCATGGTAAAATAAATTTACTGTCATTAAACTCGAAGCATTTGCAATTATCACAATAAATATAATTAACATAATTTTTGGATTTCAAATCTTGAACACACGTATATTACAAAAAAAGTGCAATACTGAAATGCATTTATTAAATACATGTTTACATTCGACAAAGAACATAATAAGTAAATATCAAATGACAACAAAAGCTGGAAATACCATTTATAATTTGGAAGTACATAGGGGATATTATTATAGGACGCTTTTTTCTAGTGACCTGCATCACATCGTGTTGGGTGTGTTTATACGTATCCTTCGGGATAACAGGTCGAGACGGATACGTGTTTAGTCACCGAACGATCTTGTTCATTTTTCTATTATCTTTTGTGACATCCTCCAAATGAAGTCGCTCTACTTGAAGATTTGTATTTACTTTCATTGCACTTGAGGCAATAAAAGCTTTGTACGTGAGGCAATAAATGACTAGTTATAGATGCGATTTACGAGTTATTTTTAAACGAAATGTCTTGGGATTGGAAATGTCGCTTCTCTGTTAATTGGACCGAAGTTTTATTTTGAAACATGTAAGCTTTGTAAAGAGCATTTTTCTAGCACTGCTTAGATGATATAAAATGTAGACAATGCGAAATTGTACTAAATTATACTTTCAAGTAACCTTAGAGTTGCACTAATATTTTGTATCAACAATATAAAAACATGTATTCAAGTGATATAAGTAGTCTAGGTTACATTATATTACATACATCGGTTAAGTGTAAATATATTTGCATCAAAACGATTTGATGAGCAATTAAAAGATTCCAAACAACTTGCAACTCGTATTTAGATTCAATACTTTTATGTTCACTTTAAAATTTATCGCTATTTTCGAAACACATTGTACACATATCGCTCAATTTAGTTGTAAGAGTGGTTGCGAAACTCAACTTGTACATTGACTTGCACGTATACTGCCTTTAACGACATTTTTAAAAGCTTTTTTCCAGGTGTATTGGTAGGCTTGCCGATTAACTCGTTTAAAATATTTCGTCTATGATGTATTATTTTGTACGAGCCTTCCTTTCAACTGGGCGACTTAAGGCACACATTTTACATGTGCCCTTGCCATCGAATAAACGTTACTCTATTTTACAAAATGCCCATACCTTGATGAAGTAGTCTTAAAATAGTTCACACGTAAATTTTTAACCGCAAGCCGAGTTTCTCTGTATTTGTTTAAAAATGTCAGGCGGCTCACATACGCGTTCATTTCTTTTCTTTGTTACCGCTTAAACAATTTTGGGCTGACCTGTTCAGTTTTTTATCGCGCTTAAGCTATATTGGTAAATCGATATTGCGATATTAATTTAAAAAAATAAATTCTGTTAAATTTTGTTTGCAATCGAGTACTTTCAATTTAAAACGAGCTTTATACATCAGAGTACTACAACAGTTATCATTTCCACAGGTTGTAATGATGTTAGTGATGATTCTGGCCACGCTTTGTTTCTGTTGGTTGCCGTTGGAGGTCGTCATCCTGTACTCCGAGTACCGGACAAACCGACTGCAACCGGTGAGTATAGAGAACTGAATAGTTTTAGTAGATTGTAGTATCAAAATTAGTATTTTGACCTAGTTTCATGAATTGTTTTCATATAGATAGTAAACCACATATGTGGTCATTCAATACGAAAAGTATTTATTACGTCAATGATCGTATTAATAAAATAAAGAGATAGGAGACTTGTTTTAAAAAAAAATCCGTTTTGAATGACTAATCTTGTCAAATACCCTATGTTAGTATGTCAGTAGTAACGATAGATGTCGCAAAAGGAATTCACAACGTGTTGAAAGCCTTTTACGACTGGTAGATATAAATGTTTTTTCCAACACGTAGGTTATTCTAATCACGACAATAATCGGTCTCTAAAATGTCGAATGAACAAGCGGTCACTTATTTCGTCTTTATCAAAATTGCTAAAACTTCGTCATCTTATCAGAAGGCATAATTTATCAGATTTGATAAAAAGATGCGCCAATAATAACACATGGTTCAGAAATATTGGGTACTGAAGATCATTACACAGTTGAACCTATTTAAACATGCGCACTTAAACAATATGTGTGTGTCCTGCAGAAAATATCGCAATTTTTCGCAGGTCTTGCCCTTCCAGAAATTTGTTTCATTGCACGGGAGAATGGTTCAACACAACAATGTTTACACAGCATCCTCTAGCACGCATGGCCCGATAATCAAATGGTAAGTATGCGTCTCAACTAGCTAAATCCTAATTGAAACTATTAAGAAAGGCGTTCGGTCAGTGGTCCCTATGAACAAGCGTGAAACATCGCCAGTAATCACCGCTTGGTTTGAAGCCTAGTTCCTTTACAGTTCGGTGTGCAATCTTTGAAATCAAGGTAAGAATGGTCAGGCATTTTCTTTCTTCAGCAAAAATAATATTGTGTTAAAGTATAAAGGTATTCTTCAAAACTCTTCTTATATTGCATTTCTTAACAACCAAAACTTATCTCTTGCATATAAAGCCGACATAGAAATATGAGGTCGTTAATGAAACATTAAAGGGCCCTTCAAAGAAAATTACGGAAATTGTTAGTAATTGTAAAGTGAACTGTCTGATTCTTGTTATTTTCATACCTGTCCGTCTAAACCAAAATCTTGAATATTGCAAATTGTATAACTAAGTACGTTTGTGATGATACTAAGTTTTGAAATTAACTTAGCGCTTCAATACATTAAATTATTGAAATAATAGTGTATTTTTGTTTCGTGTGTGATATGTGTATGTGTGTGCGTGTGTGCGTGCGTGCGTGCGTGCGTGCCTGCGTGTGTGTGTGTGTGTTTCTTTCCTATATTTGCAAGGTGCTTTGTGCTACGAAACCAGGTCAGTTTCATTACTAATAATATCATTCCATATATAGCGATTTTGATAAATAAACATTTTAATAATACGGAAATGCGTTAAAATATATTTCGGTAGTATGATTAAACATACACAATTAAGTTCTGTTCTGTAACATTGGAACAATGGCCATTTTATTACCAAATGCTTTCAATTGAATTGAACGAAATTCTTCCAAAAGAACTTGGCCTTCCCGTTTTACAGTCGACCTTTTAGCAATGTTTTACGTTTTTGTTTAAGATTTATATATGGTTATTTATTCAAAACATTCCTGTTATTGGAAACTATACAATGATACAATCCACTGCGGAGTTGCATTTACATTTGATCATATGTTTCGCAAACGTCTTGCTGTTTCTTGTCAATGAATATTAACTTTTATTGTACGGATCATTTCAAATGTTAACTTTCAAATGTTACAATGCAATGTATGTGGATATTTGTTGGTTAATTGAAAAAAGGGCACACGAACGAAACAAACTCTGTTGAATTTAAGGAATCGTCTTCTGTTTCGAATGAAACAAGTCGTGCAATAAACGTTGACTTTGTTAGTGTCTGTATCATTTCATCAGCCGCCAGATGTGCTTGGCCATGAGCATATATAAAATATAATCTAATTTCATTTACACAACGTTCAATAGTAACTTAACACGTTTATCCACTTAAAATTTACTTATGTTTCAGGAAGATTACCGATTGCTGACCTTCAATGAAGGTGGATTACAAACAACAACATGCCACGTAGTGTCAAAACACATTCATATGTCCGCATCTTACATTTTACATGTTTTCAATCGTTTTTGCCCAAAATCTTGTCAGCACATTGCTGTATAATCAAATGGTCTTCTTTGCCAAAAATACTCCAATAAGTGACCGGGCAGAACGAGGCTCAAATGTTCATCAAATCAATATCACTTAAACGCCATTGCAGTCATTTCGCGAAACTAACATTTAGAACTTGCAAGATACTGCCCTGTGAAGTTTACTTTTCAAATGTTTCTATGTTGATAGAAAACATCGCATAAATTGGAAATGCGATAAAATGTTGAACTGTTTGTGCAACGTTTCCTAACACTTTTTATTTAAACCCATACAACAAATATATTTAAAAAAAATCGAGATGTAAACAGCTGATTTTTTTACGGTAAAGAACATTTATTAATT